>NC_143030.1:6337092-6342092 GCF_057628025.1 Oncorhynchus mykiss
TGTTGGACAGGGTGTGGACTAACGTGTTGGACAGGGTGTGGACTAACGTGTTGGACAGGGTGTGGACTAATGTGTTGGAAAGGGGGTGGACTAACGTGTTGGACAGGGTGTGGACTAATGTGTTGGACAGGGTGTGGACTAATGTGTTGGACAGGGTGTTGACTAATGTGTTGGACAGGGTGTGGACTAACGTGTTGGACAGTGTGTGGACTAATGTGTTGGACAGGGTGTGGACTAATGTGTTGGACAGGGTGTGGACTAATGTGTTGGACAGGGTGTTGACTAATGTGTTTAGGACAGGGTGAGGACTAATGTGTTTAGGACAGGGTGTTGACTAATGTGTTGGACAGGGTGTGGACTAATGTGGAGGACAGGGTGTGGACTAATGTGGAGGACAGGGTGTGGACTAATGTGTAGGACAGGGTGTGGACTAACGTGTTGGACAGTGTGTGGACTAATGTGTAGGACAGGGTGTTGACTAATGTGTTGACTAATGTGTTGGACAGGGTGTGGACTAATGTGTAGGACAGGGTGTTGACTAATGTGTTGGACAGGGTGAGGACTAATGTGTTTAGGACAGGGTGTGGACTAATGTGGAGTACAGGGTGTTGACTAATGTGGAGTACAGGGTGTTGACTAATGTGTTGGACAGGGTGTTGACCAATGTGTTTAGGACAGGGTGTGGACTAATGTGGAGGACAGGTTGTTGACTAATGTGTTGGACAGGGTGTTGACTAATGTGTTTAGGACAGGTTGTGGACTAATGTGTTGGACAGGGTGTGAACTAATGTGTTGGACAGGGTGTGGACTAATGTGTTGGACAGGGTGTGGACTAATGTGTTGGGCAGGGTGTTGACTAATGTGTTTAGGACAGGGTGTGGACTAATGTGCTGGACAGGGTGTTCACTAATGTGTGTGTTTAGGACAGGGTGTGGGCTAACGTTGTGTGTTTAGGACAGGGTGTGGGCTAACGTTGTGTGTGTGTTTAGGACAGGGTGTGGGCTCACGTTGTGTGTGTGTGTTTAGGACAGGGTGTGGGCTAACGTTGTGTGTGTGTTTAGGACAGGGTGTGGGCTAACGTTGTGTGTGTGTTTAGGACAGGGTGTGGGCTAACGTTGTGTGTTTAGGACAGGGTGTGGGCTAACGTTGTGTGTGTGTTTAGGACAGGGTGTGGGCTAACGTTGTGTGTGTGTTTAGGACAGGGTGGGGCTAACGTTGTGTGTGTGTTTAGGACAGGGTGTTGGCTAACGTTGTGTGTGTGTTTAGGACAGGGTGTGGACTAACGTTGTGTGTTTAGGACAGGGTGTGGACTAACGTTGTGTGTTTAGGACAGGGTGTGGGCTAACGTTGTGTTTGTGTTTAGGACAGGGTGTGGACTAACGTTGTGTGTTTAGGACAGGGTGTGGGCTAACGTTGTGTGTGTTTAGGACAGGGTGTGGGCTCACGTTGTGTGTCTGTGTGTGTGTTTAGGACAGGGTGTGGGCTCACGTTGTGTGTGTGTGTGTGTGTTTAGGACAGGGTGTGGACTAACGTTGTGAGTTTAGGACAGGGTGTGGACTAACATTGTGTATTTAGGACAGGGTGTGGTCTAACGTTGTGTGTTTAGGACAGGGTGTGGACTAACGTTTTGTGTGTGTTTAGGACAGGGTGTGGGCTAACGTGTGTGTGTTTAGGACAGGGTGTGGACTAACGTTGTGTGTTTAGGACAGGGTGTGGGCTAACGTTGTGTGTGTGTTTAGGACAGGGTGTGGGCTCATGTTGTGTGTGTGTTTGTGTTTAGGACAGGGTGTGGACTAACGTTGTGTGTTTAGGACAGGGTGTGGGCTAATGTTGTGTGTTTAGTACAGGGTGTGGACTAACGTTGTGTATTTAGGACAGGGTGTGGGCTAACGTTGTGTGTTTAGGACAGGGTGTGGACTAATGTTGTGTGTGTGTTTAGGACAGGGTGTGGGCTCACGTGTGTGTGTGTGTGTGTGTGTGTGTGTTTAGGACAGGGTGTGGACTAACGTTGTGTGTTTAGGACAGGGTGTGGACTAACGTTGTGTGTTTAGGACAGGGTGTGGACTAACGTTGTGTGTTTAGGACAGGGTGTGGACTAACGTTGTGTGTTTAGGACAGGGTGTGGGCTAACATTGTGTGTTTAGGACAGGGTGTGGGCTAATGTTGTGTGTGTTTAGGATAGGGTTTTGGCTAACGTTGCTATGAGTCTGAACTGCATCATCGCCATGGTGGACCGGCTACAGGAGAGGGAGCACAGGAAACAGGAAGTGACCTCACAGACACAGAATGATGTCACCACCACCTCACAGAACACTGGTACGGACCTAAACTGTAGCAACACTTCAGAAATACCTCCTTCCTTCCTTGGGTCCTACATCCTTCCTTCCTTGGTTCCTACATCCTTCCTTCCTTGGTTCCTACATCCTTCCTACCTTGGTTCCTACATCCTTCCTTCCTTGGTTCCTACATCCTTCCTTCCTTGGTTCCTACATCCTTCCTACCTTGGTTCCTACATCCTTCCTTCCTTGGTTCCTACATCCTTCCTTCCTTGGTTCCTACATCCTTCCTACCTTGGTTCCTACATCCTTCCTACCTTGGTTCCTACATCGTTCCTTCCTTGGTTCCTACATCCTTCCTACCTTGGTTCCTACATCCTTCCTACCTTGGTTCCTACATCCTTCCTTCCTTGGTTCCTACATCGTTCCTTCCTACCTTGGTTCCTACATCCTTCCTACCTTGGTTCCTACATCGTTCCTTCCTTGGTTCCTACATCCTTCCTTCCTTGGTTCCTACATCCTTTCTTCCTTGGTTCCTACATCCTTCCTACCTTGGTTCCTACATCGTTCCTTCCTTGGTTCCTACATCGTTCCTTCCTTGGTTCCTACATCCTTCCTTCCTTGGTTCCTACATCCTTCCTACCTTGGTTCCTACATCCTTTCTTCCTTGGTTCCTACATCCTTCCTACCTTGGTTCCTACATCGTTCCTTCCTTGGTTCCTACATCCTTCCTTCCTTGGTTCCTACATCCTTCCTTCCTTGGTTCCTACATCCTTCCTTCCTTGGTTCCTACATCCTTCAATCCTTGGTTCCTACATCGTTCCTTCCTTGGTTCTTACATCCTTCCTACCTTGGTTCCTACATCCTTCCTTCCTTGGTTCCTACATCCTTCCTTCCTTGGTTCCTACATCCTTCCTTCCTTGGTTTCTACATCCTTCCTACCTTGGATCCCACATCCTTCCTACCTTGGTTCCTACATCCTTCCTTCCTTGGTTCCTACATCCTTCCTTCCTTGGTTCCTACATCCTTTCTTCCTTGGTTCCTACATCCTTCCTACCTTGGTTCCTACATCCTTCCTTCCTTGGTTCCTACATCCTTCCTTCCTTGGTTCCTACATCCTTCCTTCCTTGGTTCCTACATCCTTCCTTCCTTGGTTCCTACATCCTTTCTTCCTTGGGTCCTACATCCTTCCTACCTTGGTTCCTACATCGTTCCTTCCTTGGTTCCTACATCGTTCCTTCCTTGGTTCCTACATCGTTCCTTCCTACCTTGGTTCCTACATCCTTCCTTCCTTGGTTCCTACATCGTTCCTTCCTTGGTTCCTACCTCCTTCCTTCCTTGGTTCCTACATCCTTCCTACCTTGGTTCCTACATCCTTCCTACCTTGGTTCCTACATCGTTCCTTCCTTGGTTCCTACATCCTTCAATCCTTGGTTCCTACATCGTTCCTTCCTTGGTTCTTACATCCTTCCTACCTTGGTTCCTACATCCTTCCTACCTTGGTTCCTACATCCTTCCTTCCTTGGTTTCTACATCCTTCCTACCTTGGATCCCACATCCTTCCTACCTTGGTTCCTACACCCTTCCTACCTTGGTTCCTACATCCTTCCTTCCTTGGTTCCTACATCCTTCCTTCCTTGGTTCCTACATCCTTCCTTCCTTGGTTCCTACATCCTTCCTACCTTGGTTCCTACAACCTTCCTACCTTGGTTCCTACATCCTTCCTATCATGGTTCCTACATCCTTCCTTCCTTGGTTCCTACATCCTTCTTACCTTGGTTCCTACATCCTTCCTTCCTTGGTTCCTACATCCTTGGTTCCTACATCCTTGGTTCCTACATCCTTCCTTCCTTGGTTCCTACATCCTTCCTACCTTGGTTCCTACATCCTTCCTACCTTGGTTCCTACATACTTCCTTCCTTGGTTCCTACATCCTTCCTACCTTGGTTCCTACATCCTTCCTTGGTTCTTACATCCTTGGTTCCTACATCCTTCCTTCCTTGGTTCCTACATCCTTCCTTCCTTGGTTCCTTAAGAAAATATCTATAAGTGAATGGAAAGGTCTTCAATCACTCCGACCGATTCAGATTGGGGAGAACTTTAATGAAGGATCCATTTCTTTTAGCAACTTTTTATTTATTAACTTTTATTATTATCTTGTTCCACGGATAATTGAATGGATTTGAACTCTCTCTTCCCCCTTTCCAGACCCTTCCTGCTCTCCTTGGCAGGCCTCTCTTGCCCCTCTTCCAGACTCTTCCCGCGCTCCTTGGCAGGCCTCTCTCGCCCCTCTTCCAGACTCTTCCCGCTCTCCTTGGCAGGCCTCTCTCGCCCCTCTTCCAGACTCTTCCCGCGCTCCTTGGCAGGCCTCTCTCGCCCCTCTTCCAGACCCGTTCCCTTCGTGGCAAGAACAACTCCTCCCTCTAGTTGTGACTCTGAAGGAGTGTGTGAGTGACGCGGTGGAGAGGGCCCGGTGTGCCATGACCTTCGTCCTCCTACAGGGGGCAGCAGCATCAGCCTGCCATGGTCAGGCCCTGACACACAGACGAGATGCTGTCTTCAGCCAGGCAGTGAGTAGTGTGGTGGGATGGGGGGGGGGGGGGGGGGGCTCTTGTATAGTTTTGGTTTGGTTAGATCTCTAACATGTGGTCATGTTTGGTTAGATCTCCAACATGTGGTCATGTTTGGTTAGATCTCTAACATGTGGTCATGTTTGGTTAGATC
>NC_143030.1:6352092-6444592 GCF_057628025.1 Oncorhynchus mykiss
CTCCCCCCTCCTCTCCTCCCCCCTCCTCTCCTCTCCTTTTTAATTTGTAGTTTCTGTCAGGTTCTTTCAGACCAAACTGCTTTACTGACTGTCTTTCTGTTTTAGTTTCTCTCCATCTAACCTCTCTTCTTCTCTCCATCTAACCTCTCTTCTTCTCTCCATCTAACCTCTCTTCTTCTCTCCTTTATCTGCTCCCTCTTCTTCTCTTATCCTCTCTCGTTGCTTCTTCTTCTTCTTCTTCTCCCCCCCACTTCCCCTCCCCCACTTCCCCCTCCCCCAGCTCTCGTCTCCAGCAGGGCCAGATAGTGGGTTGTTGGGACCCAGAGAGAGGAGCTGGGTCGTGGTCTGGGTTTAAGGGGGAGCAGAAGACTCCAGCAGCACCTGGCAGACACTTCTATCCGGTAGCTCTCCTCCTGGTCACCTCACATCTGTTAGTGGTCTGGCTCATACTGAGTATGGTAGTTGTAACTGGGAAATAGAAATATGGTAGTTCTTTCTAAAAAAACTCAGTTAAGAACAAATTCTTATTTACAATGACGGCCTACCGGGGAACAGTGGGGTTAACTGCCTTGTTCAGGGGGCAGAACGACTTGTCAGCTCGATCCAGCAACCTTTCGGTTAATGGCCCAACACTCTAACCACTAGGCTACCTGCCGGTTCAATGGGGAAATGCCAATCAAATACAATTATTGCAAAACCAATAAATACATATACAATGGTACCACTTCCAGAGTTCTCCTTTTTCTGCTTTCTACTCTCTCTCTCTCTCTCTCTCTGCTTTCTACTCTCTCTCTCTCTCTCTCTCTCTGTCTGTTTTCTACTCTCTCTCTCTCTCTCTCTCTCTGTCTGTTTTCTACTCTCTCTCTCTCTCTCTCTCTGTCTGTTTTCTACTCTCTCTCTCTCTCTCTCTCTCTCTCTGTCTGTTTTCTACTCTCTCTCTCTCTCTCTCTGTCTGTTTTCTACTCTCTCTCTCTCTCTCTCTCTGCTTTCTACTCTCTCTCTCTCTCTCTCTCTCTCTGCTTTCTACTCTCTCTCTCTGTTTTCTACTCTCTCTGTTTTCTACTCTCTCTCTCTGCTTTCTACTCTCTCTCTCTCTCTCTCTCTGTCTGTTTTCTACTCTCTCTCTCTCTCTCTCTGCTTTCTACTCTCTCTCTCTGTTTTCTACTCTCTCTGCTTTCTACTCTCTCTCTCTGCTTTCTACTCTCTCTCTGCTTTCTACTCTCTCTCTCTGCTTTCTACTCTCTCTCTCTCTGCTTTCTACTCTCTCTCTCTCTGTTTTTTACTCTCTCTCTCTCTCTCTCTCTCTCTCTCTCTCTCTGCTTTCTACTCTCTCTCTCTCTCTCTGCTTTCTACTCTCTCTCTCTCTCTCTCTCTCTCTCTCTGCTTTCTACTCTCTATCTCTCTCTCTCTGCTTTCTACTCTCTCTCTCTCTCGCTCTGCTTTCTACTCTCTCTCTCTCTCTCTCTCTCTCTGTCTGTTTTCTACTCTCTCTCTCTCTCTCTCTGCTTTCTACTCTCTCTCTCTGTGTTCTACTCTCTGTTTTCTACTCTCTCTCTCTGCTTTCTACTCTCTCTCTCTGTTTTCTACTCTCTCTCTCTGTTTTCTACTCTCTCTCTCTGTTTTCTACTCTCTCTCTCTGTTTTCTACTCTCTCTCTCTCTGTTTTCTACTCTCTCTCTCTCTGTTTTCTACTCTCTCTCTCTCTGTTTTCTACTCTCTCTCTCTCTGTTTTCTACTCTCTCTCTCTGTTTTCTACTCTCTCTCTCTCTGCTTTCTACTCTCTCTCTCTGTTTTCTACTCTCTCTCTCTGCTTTCTCTCTCTCTCTCTGTTTTCTACTCTCTCTCTCTCTGTTTTCTACTCTCTCTCTCTCTCTCTCTCTCTCTCTCTGCTTTCTACTCTCTCTCTCTGCTTTCTACTCTCTCTCTCTGCTTTCTACTCTCTCTCTCTGTTTTCTACTCTCTCTCTCTGCTTTCTACTCTCTCTCTCTGCTTTCTACTCTCTCTCTCTGCTTTCTACTCTCTCTCTCTGCTTTCTACTCTCTCTCTCTGTTTTCTACTCTCTCTCTCTCTGTTTTCTACTCTCTCTCTCTCTGTTTTCTACTCTCTCTCTCTGTTTTCTACTCTCTCTCTCTGCTTTCTACTCTCTCTCTCTGTTTTCTACTCTCTCTCTCTGCTTTCTACTCTCTCTCTCTGCTTTCTACTCTCTCTCTCTCTGTTTTCTACTCTCTCTCTCTCTGTTTTCTACTCTCTCTCTCTCTGTTTTCTACTCTCTCTCTCTCTCTCTCTCTCTGCTTTCTACTCTCTCTCTCTGCTTTCTACTCTCTCTCTCTGTTTTCTACTCTCTCTCTCTGCTTTCTACTCTCTCTCTCTGCTTTCTACTCTCTCTCTGCTTTCTACTCTCTCTCTCTGCTTTCTACTCTCTCTCTCTGCTTTCTACTCTCTCTCTCTGTTTTCTACTCTCTCTCTCTGCTTTCTACTCTCTCTCTCTGCTTTCTACTCTCTCTCTCTCTCTCGGTTCTGTTTTCTACTGCCTCTCTATTGGTTCTGTTTTCTACTCTCTCTCTCTCCATCACTGTGTGTGTGTGGTTGTGTACATGTGTGTGTGGTTGTGTACATGTGTGTGTGGTTGTGTACGTGTGTGTGGTTGTGTACATGTGTGTGTGGTTGTGTACATGTGTGTGTGGTTGTGTACATGTGTGTGTGGTTGTGTACATGTGTGTGTGGTTGTGTACATGTGTGTGTGGTTGTGTACATGTGTGTGTGGTTGTGTACATGTGTGTGTGGTTGTGTACATGTATGTGTGGTTGTGTACATGTGTGTGTGGTTGTGTACATGTATGTGTGGTTGTGTTCATGTATGTGTGGTTGTGTACATGTATGTGTTATCGCTTGGTCCTCTACTTTCAGCCCCGACAGTGATGCACATCAACTATGAAAGTCTTTGTGTTTCATCCCCTGAAATCAATTGTTCCATTCATTCATCCTGTCGTGTGTGTGCGTGTGTGTGCGTGCGTGCGTGCGTGCGTGTGTGTGTGTGTGTGTGTGTGTGTGCACACATCTCTAGGGAGGGCTGTAGAATGGAGAACGTTGAGAAGAACATCAGAAGCAGGAAGTATGCTTTCAACAGCATCCAGCTGAAGACCTTCCCTAAACCCTACCGCCCTCCGGAGGGCACCTACGGGAAAGTAGACACTTAGGAGGAGGACGAGAGAGAAGGGGTGGAATGATTGAGGGATGAATGAAGGATGGATGGAGAACTATAGAGGGATAGAAGGATGAAGAGACTGGAAAATAGACACTTAGAAGGAGGACGAGAGAGAAGGGGTGGAATGATTGAGGGATGAATGAAGAACGGATGGATGGATGGAGAACTATAGAGGGATAGAAGGATGAAGAGACTGGAAAATAGACACTTAGAAGGAGGACGAGAGAGAAGGGGTGGAATGATTGAGGGATGAATGAAGAACGGATGGATGGATGGAGAACTATAGAGGGATAGAAGGATGAAGAGACTGGAAAATAGACACTTAGAAGGAGGACGAGAGAGAAGGGGTGGAATGATTGAGGGATGAATGAAGAACGGATGGATGGATGGAGAACTATAGAGGGATAGAAGGATGAAGAGACTGGAAAATAGACACTTAGAAGGAGGACGAGAGAGAAGGGGTGGAATGATTGAGGGATGAATGAAGAACGGATGGATGGATGGATGGAGAACTATAGAGGGATAGAAGGATGAAGAGACTGGAAAATAGACATTTAGGAGGAGGACGAGAGAGAAGGGGTGGAATGATTGAGGGATGAATGAAGGATGGATGGAGAACTATAGAGGGATAGAAGGATGAAGAGACTGGAAAATAGACATTTAGGATAACATGGAGGGAAGTGTTGTATGTTTAATTCTGTAAATATTGAGTTTGACAAAATAATGAAACACATTTTTAAAAGCTCAAGTGTTTTCACATGAAGTAATTTTATTTTATAGTAGCCTACTATATCTAGTTAGGAAGCGAGGAAGTCCATATGATGGTGCAACAACACGTTCCGACCACTAGATGGCGCTACTCGTGTAGCTCAGCCAATACCGCCTGAAACTCTGTCTCCCTCCAGCAGGTGGCGTTTTTTCATTGTGTCAATGAATAGTGGACTATTGTCAACAAAAGACATGAATGGCTTATTTGCTAAGTGATGTTTATTTGATTGAACAGAAGTTTGGGTAATACTTAAGTTGTTATGAAATCTACTGATATAAGTAGGGACAACGTGACATCCCGGCTACTTTGAGGAAAAAAAACATATAAAAATTGTGTAATAAAAGTCTACCATCACACATTCACATTTTGTTGTATTAAAGATAGATATAGATTATAGATTAGATTAGATATATTTAGAATAGTTTTCATTAGTAATGTTTTGATCGACACCAAACTACTCTATAATGTCAAAGTGAAAAGAAAATTCTACAAATTGTTACAAATGAATAAAAAATGTTACGAAAAATATTGTTGTTGTTGTTGTATTCACTCCCCCTTTTTTGTTTAGGCAAGACTAAATGAGTCAAAGAAGACTAAATGAGTCAAAGAAGACTAAATGAGTCAAAGAAGACTAAATGAGTCAACGAAGACTAAATAAGTCAAAGAAGACTAAATGAGTCAAAGACTAAATGAGTCAAAGAAGACTAAATGAGTCAAAGACTAAATGAGTCAAATAAGACTAAATGAGTCAAAGACTAAATGAGTCAAAGAAGACTAAATGAGTCAAATAAGACTAAATGAGTCAAAGACTAAATGAGTCGGATAAGACTAAATGAGTCAAAGAAGACTAAATGAGTCGGATAAGACTAAATGAGTCAAAGAAGACTAAATGAGTCAAAGAAGACTAAATGAGTCAAAGAAGACTAAATGAGTCAACGAAGACCAAATGAGTCAAAGACTAAATGAGTCAAAGAAGACTAAATGAGTCAACGAAGACCAAATGAGTCAAAGAAGACTAAATGAGTCAACGAAGACTAAATGAGTCAACGAAGACCAAATGAGTCAAAGACTAAATGAGTCAAAGAAGACTAAATGAGTCAAGGAAGACTAAATGAGTCAAAGAAGACTAAATGAGTCAAAGAAGACTAAATGAGTCAAAGATGACTAAATGAGTCAAAGAAGACTAAATGAGTCAAAGATGACTAAATGAGTCGGATAAGACTAAATGAGTCAAAGAAGGCAATTTTTAAAAATGTTTTATTTAACTAGTTAAGAACAAATTCTTATTTTCAATGACGGCCTAGGAACAGTGGGTTAACTGCCTGTTCAGGGGCAGAACGACAGATTTGCACCTTGTCAGCTCTGGGATTTGAACTTGCAATTTTCCGGTTGCTAGTCCAACGCTCTAACCACTAGGCCACCCTGCCGCCCCAGGGTCAAATAAGACTAAATGAGTCAAATAAGAATTAAATTAGAAGTTCAGAAGTCAAATTCCAACTACAAAGACCCCCCCCTCCCCCCCCACCACACATACATCTGTTAGGATCCCTCAGCCCAAGTATTTGAATTTCAAGCACAGATTCCAACTACAAAGACCTCTCCCCCCCGCCCCCCCCCCCCCCCCCTCTCTCGAAAGCCTTATAAAAGAAGGGCAGTGATTGGTCGACGGGTAACAATAACAAATCAGACTCTTGAATTATCTCTTTTGAGCATGGTGCTGTATTCAACCGCCCAGACATATCAAAGATGCAGTCATCCTTGAGCTGCAGCGCAGGAAGGAAACTGCTTAGGAAAGTCACCATGAGGCCATTTGGTGATTTCAGAACGGGAATGGGTAATGGGAGAAAACTAAGGAAACTAAGGAACTAAGTGTAACTAACTAACTAAAACTAAGGAATACTAACCTATACTAACCTAAATGACAGAGTGAAAAGAATACAATTGTACAGAATTAACATATTCCAACACATGCATATGTATGTATTCAGGGGAGGGCAGGCCCACAACAATGGCCGGAGTTGAATGGAACAGCGCTTCACCTTAGTGACTGTTCCCTCTGCTCTATGACAACAAGGCGCTAAAAGTAATATTGAAAAAATATAACTGCAAAGAAATAGACTTTTTGGGGCATAAATACAAAGCCTTCTGTTTGGGACAAGTCCAACAGAACACTGAGTAAGCTGCCTCTTTATCTTCAAGTATGGCGGTGGCTGCATCATGTTATGGGTATGCTGGGGAGTTTTTCAAGATGAAAAGAGATGGGATGGAGCTAAGCACAGGCAAAATCTGGGAGTGGGGGGGTCGAATACTTCTCTAAGCAAGGTATATTACGATTTTATTTATATATATTTTTTTTAAGTTTGAATTTTTGACAATGACAATTAAATACTATTTTAATCCCACTTTTTAACACCATAAAATGTGAAGAAATCCAAAGTGTGGATTTTCTATATGGAATGTTGCCCTCTTTCTGTCCAGACAGCATCAGACACATCGTACAGTAAGACAGAGGGGGACTGTTCAAATCAAACGTTTTGTCACATGCGCCGAATACAACAGTGACATGCTGAAATAATTCAAGAGCAGCAGTAAAATAACAATAGTGAGACTATTTACAGGGTATTACGGTACAGAGTCAATGTGGAGGCTATATACAGGGTATTACGGTACAGAGTCAATGTGGAGGCTATATACAGGGTATTACAGTACAGAGTCAATGTGGAGGCTATATACAGGGGGTACTGGTACAGAGTCAATGTGGAGACTATATACAGGGTATTACGGTACAGAGTCAATGTGCAGGCTATATACAGGGGGTACCGGTACAGAGTCAATGTGGAGGCTATATACAGGGGGTACCGGTACAGAGTCAATGTGGAGGCTATATACAGGGGGTACTGGTACAGAGTCAATGTGGAGGCTATATACAGGGGGTACCAGTACAGAGTCAATGTGGAGGCTATATACAGGGGGTACCGGTACAGAGTCAATGTGGAGGCTATATACAGGGGGTACCAGTACAGAGTCAATGTGGAGGCTATATACAGGGGGTACCGGTACAGGGGGTACTGAGGTTACTCAGTCCAACACTCAAGGTCGACTAGCCTCATTGTTGCAATATTTAATCGATATGAAATAAAGATGATGGTTTGAAGAAATGGCCAGATCTCTGTCAGTACTGACATGTCTACGACACCATCCATTAAGATTACAAGATTAAACTAAATTAAACTGTACGTTCTCTCTAGCGTGTTAGTATGTAGATCTTTGTCAGTTGTCATGATCCATTCTATCTTGGGGCAGCGGGCTCCTAAACCAGGTATGTAGATGACTCTAATGCACTGGAAGATCTCTCGCAGCTGCCAACTGGGATATCCTGCAGTTCTCTTGCTTCTTCTTCTTCTTCGTTGGGGTTTATCGGCGGTTGGCATCCAACGTTAGGCTGCATTACCGCCACCTACTGTACTGGAGTGTGGGCCAGAGATGGAGAAACTAAATCCTACCTACCAGCCCCGTTGCTCTTAAAAATAGATCATAAAATATCTGAGGCTTTATCTAATTACGTTCTAATCAATATAATCTTGAAACTAATTTTCTGTATCCCTAGTAAATATACTCTTTAAACTCATTTCCTGTATCCCGTTCTCCCTCAGACTAGATCTCATCCTCTCTCGTTCCCTCCAACAATGTCCACACTGTATCAGTACATGCTCCACGTTCTCTGTTTCCTGGCAATAGTCACACTTTCCTGTTGGATGCTTTTCTATCACAAGTAGGGTCTTATTCAACAGGCTGTGTCCCACCCTTAATCTTGTAAAAAAAATAGCCTCCTCTCTTCTGTGCCTTCCTGCCGTTCTCCCCTCCACAACTTTACCCTGTACTTGAAATAAATGCCTGCCCTTAGTTTCTCTATTTCACTGCTCCTGTCATTTATCCACCGTCACTGTCCATAATCAGGCCTTTTGCCTCTGCTTTGCTCATTGAAACATCAACATCACCCACTACTTAGTGCTTGTTTAGCCAGTACATCAACATCACCCACTACTTAGTGCGTGTTTAGCCAGTACATCAACATCACCCACTACTTAGTGCTTGTTTAGCCAGTACATCAACATCCCCACTACTTAGTGCTTGTTTAGCCAGTACATCAACATCACCCACTACTTAGTGCTTGTTTAGCCAGTACATCAACTGCCTCATTCCCCTCCACTCTTACATGAGCTGGGACCAATGTAAATATGATCTGTATATACCCATCTGTCCAATCCTGCCATGGGTTTGTAGCACCTCATAAATCAGGTCTTGTCTACTACGTGATATAAAGGACTGGAGACTCATTAACACTGCACATGAATCAGAGCAAATAACTCCTCTGTCTGGCTCGACTTCCTTCATCCACTGCAAGGCCAACAGTATGGCCATCAGCTCCCCTGCATATACAGCCAGATGATCTGTAATACGCTTCCTGACTTCCACCCCACTAGTCTCTCCAAACAGATGGATCAACACCCTCCCTATCTGTCCCTAGTCTCTCCAAACAGATGGATCAACACCCTCCCTATCTGTCCCTAGTCTCTCCAAACAGATGGATCAACACCCTCCCTATCTGTCCCTAGTCTCTCCAATCAGATGGATCAACACTCTCCCTATCTTTTCCTAGTCTCTCCAATCAGATGGATCAACACCCTCCCTATCTTTCTGTAGTCTCTCCAGATGGATCAACACCCTCCCTATCTTTCTGTAGTCTCTCCAGATGGATCAACACCCTCCCTATCTTTCTGTTGTCTCTCCAATACTTCCAGATCCTCTACTGGAGGTGGGAGGAGCCATGGTGGATTTACAGGAACAGCTACCATTGGCCTAAACTATCTTCCACACAGTCCCATCTCCTTGGTTTTACCCACCCACCCAAAAGCTTGTGTTCTGTCTTCGCTCAATGTTCCCAGCATGCCTGTAAAATCTCTTTTCGCAAGGATGAGATAACCCCGTGTCCCTTTAGGTCGACCCAATGAATTCATTGCAAGCTGCTTTCTCCTAATCTGCAATGGCATTTCCCTCCATCTCCATCTCCACCTGTAGTGCAGCCACTGGGGACGTCTCGAAACGCCCCTCTACATATTCAGAGTCCCACAGACATGTTGGTTAAAGGCAGCACTGAAAAAGGCCATGGCTCGTGATTGGGAGTATTCATCGCGGTGTGCAGTAGCCCAGTTTGTTTTACGTCCTCCCAGTAGGGCAAAAGGCTCCGGGGCTGATACAAAAAAATCATTCCCAGCATGCCTGTAAAAACCCCGAAAGCCCGGGTCTAGTGACGTCAATTGTACTATAAATGTCATTATTTGTTTTTGAGGACGGGGACTGTTTTTACCGTAACACAATGTACAGATCATGTTGTATTATATTATAGGAGTACACATTACAACAAACAAAAAACCGTTGACCATTTAGGTTTAAAATAAATGTACAAAATTACATCTTAGAAATACTTTAAATTATTCTTTGTATGATAACTAGTACAAAATATATCGATAATTGTGCACATTTTTTTAAAAAATAATTTTCGCCCTAATGATTCATTTACGAAGTATACAGGAAGGGACTTTTATTCTGAAAGTTGACAAAAGGGAGAAACACTTCGTGGACCCATTAACGTTTATAACCAAACTAACTTTATAATGTCTTTGCAGTGTCCACATGGTCGCTGGTTACCGTTTCCTCGCGGTTGCTTGGAAACAACCTTTTGTTGTTTTGTTGATTTGACGTTTTGAAAAAGGAAATGTGTGTTTTTTTTCCCTTCGGCTTTCTGCAACCCTACATTAAGTAGCTAGTAGAGGAGGAGGTGTGTTTACATACAGAGACAGAGAGACCGGGGGGTGGATGGAAAACAACCCGTTCCTTATGGCGTAACTAACTAACAGTATCTAGTTGTAGGTGTGGACGGTACTGCAGACAGAGATCATAATAAACCCAGATAGTAATGATCATGTCGTTGATGCAGGCCTGCCGCAGTTTAGCCCTGTCTACATGGCTCCTGTCGTTTTGTTTCGTTCACCTCCTCTGTTTGGACTTTACCGTCGCCGAGAGAGAGGAGTGGTACACCGCTTTCGTTAATATCACCTACATAGACCCGGTCACCTCTGAAGTCCGGACGGAGAAAGCAGAATACGGTCGATACGGGGAACACTCGCTTAAACGCGACGCAAAAGGAGTCGTGGTACTTCCTTCTCTCTCTCAGGATAGACAAGCCTGTGATCCCGGTACCCGGTTCGCTGTTCCGGTCCAAGGCAGTGCGTGGATAGCCCTGATTGCCAGGGGAAACTGCACATTTAAAGATAAGATAAGACACGCAGCGAGCCAAAACGCCTCGGCCATCGTTATATTCAACGTTGGATCCAGCAACACCAATGATACAATCACCATGCCACATTCAGGTATGGACTAGCAGGCCAGATCGTCATATGATGTATCGGGTCACACAGGGTGGGGAGTTGTTATGCATAGATGACTTGTTTACTGCGGTCATCCAGGGCGTAGGTGTTAGCTTGTAAGTCTTGTGTGTGTGTAGTTATGTATAATTGTGAATAGGGGATAGAGACCCACCATGCAGTGGGTAGAGACCCCACCATGTAGTGGGTAGAGAATAGGGGGTAGAGAGACCCACCATGCAGTGTGTATAGTATAGGGGGGATAGAGACCCCACCATGCAGTGGGTATAGAATAGGGGGTAGAGAGACCCACCATGCAGTGTGTATAGTATAGGGGGGATAGAGACCCCACCATGCAGTGTGTATAGTATAGGGGGTAGAGACCCCACCATGCAGTGTGTATAGTATAGGGGTAGAGACCCCACCATGCAGTGTGTATAGTATAGGGGTAGAGACCCCACCATGCAGTGTGTATAGTATAGGGGTAGAGACGCCATCATGCAGTGTGTATAGTATAGGGGGTAGAGACCCCACCATGCAGTGGGTATAGTATAGGGGTAGAGACCCCACCATGCAGTGGGTATGGTATAGGGGGTAGAGACCCCACCATGCAGTGTGTATGGTATAGGGGGTAGAGACCCCACCATGCAGTGTGTATAGTATAGGGGGTAGAGACCCCACCATGCAGTGTGTATAGTATAGGGGGTAGAGACCCCACCATGCAGTGTGTATAGTATAGGGGTAGAGACCCCACCATGCAGTGTGTATAGTATAGGGGATAGAGACCCCACCATGCAGTGTGTATAGTATAGGGGTAGAGACCCCACCATGCAGTGTGTATAGTATAGGGATAGAGACCCCACCATGCAGTGGGTATAGTATAGGGGTAGAGACCCCACCATGCAGTGGGTATAGTATAGGGGGGTAGAGACCCCACCATGCAGTGGGTATAGTATAGGGGTAGAGACCCCACCATGCAGTGTGTATGGTATAGGGATAGAGACCCCACCATGCAGTGTGTATAGTATAGGGGGGTAGAGACCCCATCATGCAGTGTGTATAGTATAGGGATAGAGACCCCACCATGCAGTGTGTATAGTATAGGGGGGTAGAGACCCCACCATGCAGTGTGTATAGTATAGGGGGTAGAGAGACCCCATCATGCAGTGTGTATAGTATAGGGGGGTAGAGACCCCACCATGCAGTGTGTATAGTATAGGGGGTAGAGAGACCCCATCATGCAGTGTGTATAGTATAGGGGGGTAGAGACCCCATCATGCAGTGTGTATAGTATAGGGGGTAGAGAGACCCCATCATGCAGTGTGTATAGTATAGGGGGGTAGAGACCCCATCATGCAGTGTGTATAGTATAGGGGGGTAGAGACCCCACCATGCAGTGTGTATAGTATAGGGGGTAGAGAGACCCCATCATGCAGTGTGTATAGTATAGGGGGGTAGAGACCCCATCATGCAGTGTGTATAGTATAGGGGGTAGAGAGACCCCATCATGCAGTGTGTATAGTATAGGGGGGTAGAGACCCCATCATGCAGTGTGTATAGTATAGGGGGTAGAGAGACCCCATCATGCAGTGTGTATAGTATAGGGGGTAGAGACCCCACCATGCAGTGGGTATAGTATAGGGGGTAGAGAGACCCCACCATGCAGTGGGTATAGTATAGGGGGTAGAGAGACCCCACCATGCAGTGTGTATAGTATAGGGGGGTAGAGACCCCACCATGCAGTGTGTATAGTATAGGGGGTAGAGACCCCACCATGCAGTGTGTATAGTATAGGGGGTAGAGAGACCCCATCATGCAGTGTGTATAGTATAGGGGGTAGAGACCCCACCATGCAGTGGGTATAGTATAGGGGGTAGAGACCCCATCATGCAGTGGGTATAGTATAGGGGATAGAGACCCCACCATGCAGTGGGTATAGTATAGGGGGTAGAGACCCCACCATGCAGTGTGTATAGTATAGGGGGTAGAGACCCCACCATGCAGTGGGTATAGTATAGGGGGTAGAGACCCCACCATGCAGTGGGTATAGTATAGGGGTAGAGACCCCACCATGCAGTGGGTATAGTATAGGGCGTAGAGAGACCCCATCATGCAGTGGGTATAGTATAGGGGGTAGAGACCCCACCATGCAGTGGGTATAGTATAGGGGTAGAGACCCCACCATGCAGTGGGTATAGTATAGGGGTAGAGACCCCACCATGCAGTGGGTATAGTATAGGGGGTAGAGACCCCACCATGCAGTGGGTATAGTATAGGGGGTAGAGACCCCACCATGCAGTGGGTATAGTATAGGGGGTAGAGACCCCACCATGCAGTGGGTATAGTATAGGGGGTTGAGACCCCACCATGCAGTGGGTATAGTATAGGGGGTAGAGACCCCACCATGCAGTGGGTATAGTATAGGGGGTAGAGACCCCACCATGCAGTGGGTATAGTATAGGGGGTAGAGAGACCCCATCATGCAGTGGGTATAGTATAGGGGGTAGAGACCCCACCATGCAGTGGGTATAGTATAAGGGGGTAGAGACCCCACCATGCAGTGGGTATAGTATAGGGGGTAGAGACCCCACCATGCAGTGGGTATAGTATAGGGGGTAGAGACCCCACCATGCAGTGGGTATAGTATAGTGGGTAGAGACCCCACCATGCAGTGGGTATAGTATAGGGGGTAGAGACCCCACCATGCAGTGGGTATAGTATAGTGGGTAGAGACCCCACCATGCAGTGGGTATAGTATAGGGGGTAGAGACCCCACCATGCAGTGTGTATAGTATAGGGGGTAGAGACCCCACCATGCAGTGGGTATAGTATAGGGGGTAGAGACCCCACCATGCAGTGGGTATAGTATAGTGGGTAGAGACCCCACCATGCAGTGTGTATAGTATAGGGGGTAGAGACCCCACCATGCAGTGTGTATAGTATATGGGGTAGAGACCCCACCATGCAGTGGGTATAGTATAGGGGGTAGAGACCCCACCATGCAGTGGGTATAGTATAGGGGGTAGAGACCCCACCATGCAGTGGGTATAGTATAGGGGTAGAGACCCCACCATGCAGTGGGTATAGTATAGGGGGTAAAGACCCCACCATGCAGTGTGTATAGTATATGGGGTAGAGACCCCACCATGCAGTGGGTATAGTATAGGGGGTAGAGACCCCACCATGCAGTGTGTATAGTATAGGGGGTAGAGACCCCACCATGCAGTGTGTATAGTATAGGGATAGAGACCCCACCATGCAGTGTGTATAGTATAGGGATAGAGACCCCACCATGCAGTGGGTATAGGATAGGGGGTAGAGACCCCACCATGCAGTGGGTATAGTATAGGGGGTAGAGACCCCACCATGCAGTGGGTATAGGATAGGGGGTAGAGACCCCACCATGCAGTGTGTATAGTATAGGGGGTAGAGACCCCACCATGCAGTGGGTATAGTATAGGGGGTAGAGACCCCACCATGCAGTGGGTATAGTATAGGGGGTAGAGACCCCACCATGCAGTGTGTATAGTATAGGGGGTAGAGACCCCACCATGCAGTGGGTATAGTATAGGGGGTAGAGACCCCACCATGCAGTGTGTATAGTATAGGGGGTAGAGACCCCACCATGCAGTGGGTATAGTATAGGGGGTAGAGACCCCACCATGCAGTGGGTATAGTATAGGGGGTAGAGACCCCACCATGCAGTGTGTATAGTATAGGGGGTAGAGACCCCACCATGCAG
Organism: Oncorhynchus mykiss; assembly: GCF_057628025.1. Taxonomy (NCBI): domain Eukaryota; kingdom Metazoa; phylum Chordata; class Actinopteri; order Salmoniformes; family Salmonidae; genus Oncorhynchus; species Oncorhynchus mykiss. Next base: position 6,366,232 of record NC_143030.1, read on the forward strand.
TGGGTATAGTATAGGGGGTAGAGACCCCATCATGCAGTGGGTATAGTATAGGGGTAGAGACCCCACCATGCAGTGGGTATAGTATAGGGGGTAGAGACCCCACCATGCAGTGGGTATAGTATAGGGGGTAGAGACCCCACCATGCAGTGGGTATAGTATAGGGGGTAGAGACCCCATCATGCAGTTCAATCGAGTACAGGCTTAACTGAATGATAGCAGACTAAGTAAAATATGGACGTTTATGGAATAGTTTTGAGGGTCGGATTTCGTCTCCGAGGAATGCTCCTCAGAGACAGATGTTGATGACAGGTTGCTGGGCAGCTGGCCTCGGGAACCACCCCGGCTGGGAGAACGGGGTTCCCATGACGGCCTTTCAGGTTATCATGCCGGTGGTGGGAAGGTGAAAGTTCATTGGGAAGACTGTTGCAGCAAAACACAAAGTGACAGACAAGGGATGAGTAAATACTCCCCTAGATGTATTCCCATTGGTTGGCAGAAAGGGGAGGGATTATTGCGTAATTGAGCCCCTAGGTTAATCGGCGAGCGTTCTGGAATGTTCCTACTGTGCCGTGCTCATAGGCTGAAGTTAATTGGTGAATCTTATTCTGCATGTTTGCTAATGGTAACGATGAGGAGAGACTGGATGCTAATCCTGCTGAGGTAACATTCTGACCTCTATGCTGATGAGGTAACATTCTGACCTCTATGCTGATGAGGTAACATTCTGACCTCTATGCTGATGAGGTAACATTCTAACCTCTATGCTGATGAGGTAACATTCTGACCTCTATGCTGATGAGGTAACATTCTGACCTCTATGCTGATGAGGTAACATTCTAACCTCTATGCTGATGAGGTAACGTTCTAACCTCTATGCTGATGAGGTAACGTTCTAACCTCTATGCTGATGAGGTAACGTTCTAACCTCTATGCTGATGAGGTAACATTCTAACCTCTATGCTGATGAGGTAACGTTCTAACCTCTATGCTGCTGAGGTAACATTCTAACCTCTACCCTATAAATACCAGCTATGCTGATGAGGTAACATTCTAACCTTTATGCTGATGAGGTAACATTCTAACCTCTATGCTGATGAGGTATCATTCTAACCTCTATGCTGCTGAGGTAACATTCTAACCTCTATGCTGCTGAGGTAACATTCTAACCTCTACCCTATAAATACCAGCTATGCTGATGAGGTAACATTCTAACCTCTATGCTGATGAGGTATCATTCTAACCTCTATGCTGCTGAGGTAACATTCTAACCTCTACCCTATAAATACCAGCTATGCTGATGAGGTAACATTCTAACCTCTATGCTGATGAGGTAACGTTCTAACCTCTATGCTGATGAGGTAACGTTCTAACCTGTTTGCTGATGAGGTAACGTTCTAACCTGTTTGCTGATGAGGTAACATTCTAACCTCTATGCTGATGAGGTAACATTCTAACCTCTATGCTGATGAGGTAACGTTCTAACCTCTATGCTGATGAGGTAACGTTCTAACCTCTATGCTGATGAGGTAACATTCTAACCTCTATGCTGATGAGGTAACATTCTAACCTCTATGCTGATGAGGTAACATTCTAACCTCTATGCTGATGAGGTATCATTCTAACCTCTATGCTGCTGAGGTAACATTCTAACCTCTACCCTATAAATACCAGCTATGCTGATGAGGTAACATTCTAACCTCTATGCTGATGAGGTAACGTTCTAACCTCTATGCTGATGAGGTAACGTTCTAACCTGTTTGCTGATGAGGTAACGTTCTAACCTGTTTGCTGATGAGGTAACATTCTAACCTCTATGCTGCTGAGGTAACATTCTAACCTCTACCCTATAAATACCAGCTATGCTGATGAGGTAACATTCTAACCTCTATGCTGATGAGGTAACATTCTAACCTTTATGCTGATGAGGTAACATTCTAACCTCTATGCTGATGAGGTAACATTCTAACCTCTATGCTGCTGAGGTAACATTCTAACCTCTACCCTATAAATACCAGCTATGCTGATGAGGTAACATTCTAACCTCTATGCTGATGAGGTAACATTCTAACCGCTATGCTGATGATGTAACATTCTAACCTCTATGCTGATGAGGTAACATTCTAACCTCTATGCTGATGAGGTAACATTCTAACCGCTATGCTGATGATGTAACATTCTAACCTCTATGCTGATGAGGTAACATTCTAACCTCTATGCTGATGAGGTAACATTCTAACCTCTATGCTGATGAGGTAACATTCTAACCTCTATGCTGATGAGGTAACATTCTAACCTCTATGCTGATGAGGTAACATTCTAACCTCTATGCTGATGAGGTAACATTCTAACCTCTATGCTGATGAGGTAACATTCTAACCTCTATGCTGATGAGGTAACATTCTAACCTCTATGCTGATGAGGCAACATTCTAACCGCTACCCTACACACAAAAATATATATATAAACACAACGTAAAGTGTTGGTCCCATGTTTAATGAGCTGACATGAAAGATTACAGAAATGTTCCATACTCAGAAAAAGCTTATTTCTCTAAAATGTTGTGCACACATTTGTTTACATCCCTGTTAGTGAGTATTTCTCCTTTGTGAAGATAATCCATCCACCTGACAGGTGTGACATATCAAGAATCTGATTAATCAGCATGATCATTACACAGGTGCACCTTGTGCTGGAGACAATAAATGACAACTAAAATGTACCGATGTCTCAAGTTTTGAGGGAGCGTGAAATTGGCATGCTGACTGCAGGAATGTCCACCAGAGTTATTGCCAGAGATGGTATAGAAATTAGCATTACCTTAAGTAGTTTTTAGAGAATTTGTCAGTACGTCCAACCGCCCTCAGCCGTGGACCACGTGTGACCACGACAACCCAGGACCTCCGCATCCGGCTTCTTCACCTGTGGGATCTTCTGAGACCAGCCACCCAGACAGCTGATGAAACTGGGTTTCTATCAACTATCAGTTGATCAAACTGGAGAAACTAGATGGCTATCGTTTATGTAAATAAGGAGGAAGTGATGGGAGAGAAAGAGCTGTGCAAACTACAGTATTCCCTCTGTGAGGAGACAATGAATGAAATTTGAGTCAGGAGAACTGAAATGCAATACTACAGTTGATTGAACTCGTAGTAGACGGAGCCTACAGACAAAACATCAAAACGCATTAAGAACACCTTCTTAATATTGATTGGCCCAGCCAGAGCCCGGACTTAAACCCTGATCGAACATGTCTGGAGAGACCTTAAAATAGTTGTGCAGCGACGCTCCCCATCCAACCTGTCAGAGCTTGAGAGGATCTACAGAGAAGAATGGGAGAAACTCCCCAAAAACAGGTGTGCCAAGTTTGTAGCGTCATACCCAAGAAGACTCAAGGCTGTAATCGCTGCCAAAGGTACTTCAACAAAGTACTGAGTAAAGGGTCTGAATACTTGTGTAAATGTGATATTTCTATTATTTTTTAAATGAATTTGAAAAAACTTCTTAACCTGTTTCTGCTTTGTCCTTTATTATGGCATATTGTGTAGATTGATGAGTAAAAAAATTATGCTTTAATACATTTTAGAATAAGGCTGTAACGTAACAAAATGTGGGAAAAGTAGAGGGGTCTGAATACTTTCAGAATGCACTGTACAGTGCATGTCCATATCTCTCACACACACACACACACACACACAGGGACCTAAAATGCGGCAGGAAAACAATCCCCGCACCATCTCCACCAGCCTGTACCGTTGATTGGTATCAAGGGACTTAACGTGTACCTGGTGTTTATGTTAGGATGGAACACTCAGGAGTTCTGTTTACAGTCCCAGTATTCTTAGAATCTATGTGGAGGTTCTAAATTCTGCCACAGGAGACGAGTCCGGTCCCAGACAGCAACAAGGCTTCTTCTGCTGAGCAGTGAAGACACACACACACACACACACACACAGGGAGTCTGTTTTATTTGTATTCCTGTCCTAAAATCTCCCCTCCCTCCCTTCTCAGGTATGGGTGACGTGGTCGCCATCATGATCCCTGAGCCTAAAGGTCGTGAGGTCGCTGCTCTGCTGGAGCGGAACGTCACGGTAACCATGCACATCACCATAGGAACGCGTAACCTCCAGAAGTACGTGAGCAGGACATCGGTGGTGTTCGTCTCCATCTCCTTCATCATCCTGATGATCATCTCTCTGGCCTGGCTCGTCTTCTACTATATACAGAGGTTCAGATACGCCAACGCACGAGACCGCTACCAGGTACACACAGGGCTGGCACAACGCACGAGACCGCTACCAGGTACACACAGGGCTGGCATAATGACCCTAGAGACCGCTACCAGGTACACACAGGGCTGGCACAATGACCCTAGATCCAACCAGATACACACAGGGCTGGCACAGTGACCCTAGATCCAACCAGGTACACACAGGGCTGGCACAATGACCCTAGATACCGTTACCAGGTACAGACAGGGCTGGCACAATGACCATAGATCCAACCAGGTACACACAGAGCTGGCACAATGACCCTAGATCCAACCAGGTACAGACAGGGCTGGCACAATGACCCTAGATCCAACCAGGTACACACAGGGCTGGGACCCTAGAACCGATGGTTATAGATGAAGACAGTCACGAAGAAGGGATGGCTGGTCATTTGGGCTGTTTCTGACACTGAACAACGACATTAAACTTGATTTGTTCTTGAAGAAACAATCAAGGTGTTGAGGCAGAGGCAACTTCCCCCACAATGCAGCAGCACACATAATGAATAGAACAGGCTTGGAACCTCTAACCTTGGTCATATGACTGGTAAATAGAATGAATAGAACCTCTAACCCTGGTAATATGACTGGTAAATAGAATGAATAGAACCTCTAACCCTGGTAAATAGAATGAATAGAACCTCTAACCCTGGTAAATAGAATGAATAGAACCTCTAACCCTGGTAAATAGAATGAATAGAACCTCTAACCCTGGTAATATGACTGGTAAATAGAATGAATAGAACCTCTAACCCTGGTAATATGACTGGTAAATAGAATGAATAGAACCTGTAACCCTGGTAATATGACTGGTAAATAGAATGAATAGAACCTGTAACCCTGGTAATATGACTGGTAAATAGAATGAATAGAACCTGTAACCCTGGTAAATAGAATGAATAGAACCTCTAACCCTGGTAATATGACTGGTAAATAGAATGAATAGAACCTGTAACCCTGGTAATATGACTGGTAAATAGAATGAATAGAACCTGTAACCCTGGTAATATGACTGGTAAATAGAATGAATAGAACCTCTAACCCTGGTAATATGACTGGTAAATAGAATTAATAGAACCTGTAACCCTGGTAATATGACTGGTAAATAGAATGAATAGAACCTGTAACCCTGGTAATATGACTGGTAAATAGAATGAATAGAACCTGTAACCCTGGTAATATGACTGGTAAATAGAATGAATAGAACCTCTAACCCTGGTGATATGACTGGTAAATAGAATGAATAGAACCTCTAACCCTGGTAAATAGAATGAATAGAACCTCTAACCCTGGTAAATAGAATGAATAGAACCTCTAACCCTGGTAATATGACTGGTAAATAGAATTAATAGAACCTCTAACCCTGGTAATATGACTGGTAAACAGAATGAATAGAACCTCTAACCCTGGTAAATAGAATGAATAGAACCTGTAACCCTGGTAATATGACTGGTAAATAGAATGAATAGAACCTCTAACCCTGGTAAATAGAATGAATAGAACCTGTAACCCTGGTAATATGACTGGTAAATAGAATGAATAGAACCTCTAACCCTGGTAATATGACTGGTAAATAGAATGAATAGAACCTCTAACCCTGGTAAATAGAATGAATAGAACCTCTAACCCTGGTAATATGACTGGTAAATAGAATGAATAGAACCTGTAATCCTGGTAATATGACTGGTAAATAGAATGAATAGAACCTGTAACCCTGGTAATATGACTGGTAAATAGAATGAATAGAACCTGTAACCCTGGTAATATGACTGGTAAATAGAATGAATAGAACCTGTAACCCTGGTAAATAGAATGAATAGAACCTCTAACCCTGGTAATATGACTGGTAAATAGAATGAATAGAACCTGTAACCCTGGTAATATGACTGGTAAATAGAATGAATAGAACCTGTAACCCTGGTAATATGACTGGTAAATAGAATGAATAGAACCTCTAACCCTGGTAATATGACTGGTAAATAGAATGAATAGAACCTGTAACCCTGGTAATATGACTGGTAAATAGAATGAATAGAACCTGTAACCCTGGTAATATGACTGGTAAATAGAATGAATAGAACCTGTAACCCTGGTAATATGACTGGTAAATAGAATGAATAGAACCTCTAACCCTGGTGATATGACTGGTAAATAGAATGAATAGAACCTCTAACCCTGGTAAATAGAATGAATAGAACCTCTAACCCTGGTAAATAGAATGAATAGAACCTCTAACCCTGGTAATATGACTGGTAAATAGAATTAATAGAACCTCTAACCCTGGTAATATGACTGGTAAACAGAATGAATAGAACCTCTAACCCTGGTAAATAGAATGAATAGAACCTGTAACCCTGGTAATATGACTGGTAAATAGAATGAATAGAACCTCTAACCCTGGTAAATAGAATGAATAGAACCTGTAACCCTGGTAATATGACTGGTAAATAGAATGAATAGAACCTCTAACCCTGGTAATATGACTGGTAAATAGAATGAATAGAACCTCTAACCCTGGTAAATAGAATGAATAGAACCTCTAACCCTGGTAATATGACTGGTAAATAGAATGAATAGAACCTGTAATCCTGGTAATATGACTGGTAAATAGAATGAATAGAACCTCTAACCCTGGTAATATGACTGGTAAATAGAATGAATAGAACCTGTAACCCTGGTAATATGACTGGTAAATAGAATGAATAGAACCTCTAACCCTGATAATATGACTGGTAAATAGAATGAATAGAACCTGTAACCCTGGTAAATAGAATGAATAGAACCTCTAACCCTGGTAAATAGAATGAATAGAACCTGTAACCCTGGTAACATGACTGGTAAATAGAATGAATAGAACCTCTAACCCTGGTAAATAGAATGAATAGAACCTGTAACCCTGGTAATATGACTGGTAAATATAATGAATAGAACCTCTAACCCTGGTAATATGACTGGTAAATAGAATGAATAGAACCTCTAACCCTGGTAAATAGAATGAATAGAACCTCTAACCCTGGTAAATAGAATGAATAGAACCTGTAACCCTGGTAATATGACTGGTAAATAGAATGAATAGAACCTCTAACCCTGGTAATATGACTGGTAAATAGAATGAATAGAACCTCTAACCCTGGTAATATGACTGGTAAATAGAATGAATAGAACCTGTAACCCTGGTAAATATAATGAATAGAACCTCTAACCCTGGTAATATGACTGGTAAATAGAATGAATAGAACCTCTAACCCTGGTAAATAGAATGAATAGAACCTCTAACCCTGGTAATATGACTGGTAAATAGAATGAATAGAACCTGTAACCCTGGTAATATGACTGGTAAATAGAATGAATAGAACCTCTAACCCTGGTAATATGACTGGTAAATAGAATGAATAGAACCTGTAACCCTGGTAATATGACTGGTAAATAGAATGAATAGAACCTGTAACCCTGGTAATATGACTGGTAAATAGAATGAATAGAACCTCTAACCCTGGTAAATAGAATGAATAGAACCTCTAACCCTGGTAATATGACTGGTAAATAGAATGAATAGAACCTCTAACCCTGGTAATATGACTGGTAAATAGAATGAATAGAACCTGTAACCCTGGTAAATAGAATGAATAGAACCTCTAACCCTGGTAATATGACTGGTAAATAGAATGAATAGAACCTCTAACCCTGGTAAATAGAATGAATAGAACCTGTAACCCTGGTAATATGACTGGTAAATAGAATGAATAGAACCTCTAACCCTGGTAAATAGAATGAATAGAACCTGTAACCCTGGTAATATGACTGGTAAATAGAATGAATAGAACCTCTAACCCTGGTAATATGACTGGTAAATAGAATGAATAGAACCTCTAACCCTGGTAAATAGAATGAATAGAACCTCTAACCCTGGTAATATGACTGGTAAATAGAATGAATAGAACCTGTAACCCTGGTAATATGACTGGTAAATAGAATGAATAGAACCTCTAACCCTGGTAATATGACTGGTAAATAGAATGAATAGAACCTGTAACCCTGGTAAATAGAATGAATAGAACCTCTAACCCTGGTAAATAGAATGAATAGAACCTGTAACCCTGGTAATATGACTGGTAAATAGAATGAATAGAACCTCTAACCCTGGTAAATAGAATGAATAGAACCTCTAACCCTGGTAATATGACTGGTAAATAGAATGAATAGAACCTGTAACCCTGGTAAATATAATGAATAGAACCTCTAACCCTGGTAATATGACTGGTAAATAGAATGAATAGAACCTCTAACCCTGGTAAATAGAATGAATAGAACCTCTAACCCTGGTAATATGACTGGTAAATAGAATGAATAGAACCTGTAACCCTGGTAATATGACTGGTAAATAGAATGAATAGAACCTCTAACCCTGGTAATATGACTGGTAAATAGAATGAATAGAACCTGTAACCCTGGTAATATGACTGGTAAATAGAATGAATAGAACCTCTAACCCTGGTAATATGACTGGTAAATAGAATGAATAGAACCTGTAACCCTGGTAATATGACTGGTAAATAGAATGAATAGAACCTCTAACCCTGGTAATATGACTGGTAAATAGAATGAATAGAACCTGTAACCCTGGTAAATAGAATGAATAGAACCTCTAACCCTGGTAAATAGAATGAATAGAACCTGTAACCCTGGTAATATGACTGGTAAATAGAATGAATAGAACCTCTAACCCTGGTAAATAGAATGAATAGAACATCTAACCCTGGTAATATGACTGGTAAATAGAATGAATAGAACCTGTAACCCTGGTAAATATAATGAATAGAACCTCTAACCCTGGTAATATGACTGGTAAATAGAATGAATAGAACCTCTAACCCTGGTAAATAGAATGAATAGAACCTCTAACCCTGGTAATATGACTGGTAAATAGAATGAATAGAACCTGTAACCCTGGTAATATGACTGGTAAATAGAATGAATAGAACCTCTAACCCTGGTAATATGACTGGTAAATAGAATGAATAGAACCTGTAACCCTGGTAATATGACTGGTAAATAGAATGAATAGAACCTGTAACCCTGGTAATATGACTGGTAAATAGAATGAATAGAACCTCTAACCCTGGTAAATAGAATGAATAGAACCTCTAACCCTGGTAATATGACTGGTAAATAGAATGAATAGAACCTCTAACCCTGGTAATATGACTGGTAAATAGAATGAATAGAACCTGTAACCCTGGTAAATAGAATGAATAGAACCTCTAACCCTGGTAATATGACTGGTAAATAGAATGAATAGAACCTCTAACCCTGGTAAATAGAATGAATAGAACCTGTAACCCTGGTAATATGACTGGTAAATAGAATGAATAGAACCTCTAACCCTGGTAAATATAATGAATAGAACCTGTAACCCTGGTAATATGACTGGTAAATAGAATGAATAGAACCTCTAACCCTGGTAATATGACTGGTAAATAGAATGAATAGAACCTCTAACCCTGGTAAATAGAATGAATAGAACCTCTAACCCTGGTAATATGACTGGTAAATAGAATGAATAGAACCTGTAACCCTGGTAATATGACTGGTAAATAGAATGAATAGAACCTCTAACCCTGGTAATATGACTGGTAAATAGAATGAATAGAACCTGTAACCCTGGTAATATGACTGGTAAATAGAATGAATAGAACCTCTAACCCTGGTAATATGACTGGTAAATAGAATGAATAGAACCTGTAACCCTGGTAAATAGAATGAATAGAACCTCTAACCCTGGTAAATAGAATGAATAGAACCTGTAACCCTGGTAATATGACTGGTAAATAGAATGAATAGAACCTCTAACCCTGGTAAATAGAATGAATAGAACCTGTAACCCTGGTAATATGACTGGTAAATATAATGAATAGAACCTCTAACCCTGGTAATATGACTGGTAAATAGAATGAATAGAACCTCTAACCCTGGTAAATAGAATGAATAGAACCTCTAACCCTGGTAAATAGAATGAATAGAACCTGTAACCCTGGTAATATGACTGGTAAATAGAATGAATAGAACCTCTAACCCTGGTAATATGACTGGTAAATAGAATGAATAGAACCTCTAACCCTGGTAATATGACTGGTAAATAGAATGAATAGAACCTGTAACCCTGGTAAATATAATGAATAGAACCTCTAACCCTGGTAATATGACTGGTAAATAGAATGAATAGAACCTCTAACCCTGGTAAATAGAATGAATAGAACCTCTAACCCTGGTAATATGACTGGTAAATAGAATGAATAGAACCTGTAACCCTGGTAATATGACTGGTAAATAGAATGAATAGAACCTCTAACCCTGGTAATATGACTGGTAAATAGAATGAATAGAACCTGTAACCCTGGTAATATGACTGGTAAATAGAATGAATAGAACCTGTAACCCTGGTAATATGACTGGTAAATAGAATGAATAGAACCTCTAACCCTGGTAAATAGAATGAATAGAACCTCTAACCCTGGTAATATGACTGGTAAATAGAATGAATAGAACCTCTAACCCTGGTAATATGACTGGTAAATAGAATGAATAGAACCTGTAACCCTGGTAAATAGAATGAATAGAACCTCTAACCCTGGTAATATGACTGGTAAATAGAATGAATAGAACCTCTAACCCTGGTAAATAGAATGAATAGAACCTCTAACCCTGGTAAATAGAATGAATAGAACCTCTAACCCTGGTAATATGACTGGTAAATATAATGAATAGAACCTCTAACCCTGGTAATATGACTGGTAAATAGAATGAATAGAACCTGTAACCCTGGTAAATAGAATGAATAGAACCTCTAACCCTGGTAATATGACTGGTAAATAGAATGAATAGAACCTCTAACCCTGGTAATATGACTGGTAAATAGGATGAATAGAACCTCTAACCCTGGTAATATGACTGGTAAATAGAATGAATAGAACCTCTAACCCTGGTAATATGACTGGTAAATAGAATGAATAGAACCTCTAACCCTGGTAATATGACTGGTAAATAGAATGAATAGAACCTATAACCCTGGTAAATAGAATGAATAGAACCTCTAACCCTGGTAATATGACTGGTAAATAGAATGAATAGAACCTCTAACCCTGGTAATATGACTGGTAAATAGAATGAATAGAACCTCTAACCCTGGTAATATGACTGGTAAATAGGATGAATAGAACCTCTAACCCTGGTAATATGACTGGTAAATAGAATGAATAGAACCTCTAACCCTGGTAAATAGAATAAATAGAACCTCTAACCCTGGTAATATGACTGGTAAATAGAATGAATAGAACCTCTAACCCTGGTAATATGACTGGTAAATAGAATGAATAGAACCTGTAATCCTGGTAATATGACTGGTAAATAGAATGAATAGAACCTCTAACCCTGGTAAATAGAATGAATAGAACCTCTAACCCTGTTAAATAGAATGAATTGAACCTCTAACCCTGGTAAATAGAATGAATAGAACCTCTAACCCTGGTAATATGACTGGTAAATAGAATGAATAGAACCTCTAACCCTGGTAATATGACTGGTAAATAGAATGAATAGAACCTCTAACCCTGGTAAATAGAATGAATAGAACCTCTAACCCTGGTAATATGACTGGTAAATAGAATGAATAGAACCTGTAACCCTGGTAAATAGAATGAATAGAACCTCTAACCCTGGTAATATGACTGGTAAATAGAATGAATAGAACCTCTAACCCTGGTAAATAGAATGAATAGAACCTCTAACCCTGGTAAATAGAATGAATAGAACCTCTAACCCTGGTAATATGACTGGTAAATAGAATGAATAGAACCTCTAACCCTGGTAAATAGAATGAATAGAACCTCTAACCCTGGTAATATGACTGGTAAATAGAATGAATAGAACCTGTAACCCTGGTAAATAGAATGAATAGAACCTCTAACCCTGGTAATATGACTGGTAAATAGAATGAATAGAACCTCTAACCCTGGTAAATAGAATGAATAGAACCTCTAACCCTGGTAAATAGAATGAATAGAACCTCTAACCCTGGTAATATGACTGGTAAATAGAATGAATAGAACCTGTAACCCTGGTAATATGACTGGTAAATTAATGGATGCAACGGTTGCCTGGTATTGTGATGCAATAATTTCCATGGTAATGTAGAAGGTTTATTCAAATGATGTTAACTGATGTGGCTCATGCTGTGGAATGTTTTTTTTTTTTTTTTTTGTAATATCAGTTGAGTTGAATTAACAAATGTCAGAACACATTGATGGGTACACTTCCTGTTTTTACTTCCTGCTATGCTCCTGTGGTTACACTCGCCATGGCCGCCAGTCCACCCATTATGACATCATTGACTTGAATGGGGTCGCCGTTCTGTTCATGTAAACAACAATGATGGCAGCAGTCGAGTGGAGGAGAGGAGAAATGTGTGTGTTTGCTATTTGAAAGGTTATTATGGAGACAGCGGTCATTTGGCTCCAAAAATCCTAAATTCCTTGGCCGTCACAACCCTACACACACGCGCGCGCACACACACACACACACACACGTTCAGATGCGCCAATGCACGAGCCCACGACCAGGTACACACAGTATCCTCATACACTGCTGCAACCAGGGTGCAGTTCACTAACACAAGACCACAACCTATCGCAGACATATATTTCACTGTTTTGTTCATAGCTTTTTAAGGACTAACCCCCATTTTCTGTCTCACGTCAGATAGCGACGGCCGTCTGCACTGATCTGTCTGAATACTCGCTCACGGGAACAGGATAGCTAGAAAGAAGTCCGGCTACAATATGCCGTCCTAACATTTTTAAAATGTTACCAAGGTTACATCGTCCACTGAGCCCCCTTTCACCCTCAAAAGAGTCCGAGTTGACCCTGACCCAAAACTATTAACCTGTAACCGTGACCCTAACCCTGACCCTAACCCTGACCCAAAACTATTAACCTGTAACCGTGACCCTAACCCTGACCCTGACCCTAACCCTGACCCAAAACTATTAACCTGTAACAGTGACCCTAACCCTGACCCAAAACTATTAACCTGTAACCCTGACCCTAACCCAAAACTATTAACCTGTAACCCTGACACTGACCCAAAACTATTAACCTGTAACCCTGACCCTAACCCTGACCCTGACACAAAACTATTAACCTGTAACCGTGACCCTAACCCTGACCCAAAACTATTAACCTGTAACCCTGACCCTGACCCAAAACTATTAACCTGTAACCCTAACCCTGACCCAAAACTATTAACCTGTAACCCTGACCCTAACCCTGACCCAAAACTATTAACCTGTAACCCTAACCCTGACCCTATAACCCTGACCCTGACCCAAAACTATTAACCTGTAACCCTGACCCTGACCCTGACCCAAAACTATTAACCTGTAACCCTGACCCAAAACTATTAACCTGTAACCCTGACCCTAACCCTAACCCTGACCCTATAACCTTGACCCTGACCCAAAACTATTAACCTGTAACCCTCACCCAAACCCTGACCCAAAACTTTTAACCTGTAACCCTGACCCTATAACCCTGACCCAAAACTATTAACCTGTAACCCTGACCCTAATCCTGACCCAAAACTATTAACCTGTAACCCTGACCCTGACCCTAACCCTGACCCAAAACTATTAACCTGTAACCCTGACCCTAACCCTATAACCCTGACCCTATAACCCTGACCCTAACCCTAACCCTGACCCAAAACTATTAACCTGTAACCCTGACCCTAACCCTGACCCAAAACTATTAACCTGTAACCCTGACCCTAACCCTGACCCTATAACCCTGACCCTAACCCTATAACCCTGACCCTATAACCCTAACCCTATAACCCTGACCCTAACCCTAACCCAAAACTATTAACCTGTAGCTAATAGTGAAGTTTTTTCATGAGCAAGTCATCCCTACCGAATTCTACATCTAGCCAAGGTGTTTTGTGATGGGGTAGGATCAGTATTTATGACATTTTGACATTTGCAAATGTATCTAGCTAACTCTCTACCCAGCTAATGTCTGCTGGCTGATTTTTAACAAGTCTCAAATCAATCCGTGTGAAACAAACGACGGGGATGCGAACGACACCAGTTCACACACTCCACGCTGAATACTCCCTTTTTTTTAAATTTCACCTTTTTTTTCACCAGGTGGCCAGTTGAGAACAAGTTCTCATTTACAATGGCGACCTGGCCAAGATAAAGCAAAGCGGTGTGACACAAACAACAACAACAACAGTTACACACGGGATAAACAAACATACAGTCAATAACACAATACAAAAAGTCTATATACAGTGTGTGCAAATTTAGTAAGACTTCTCTCTCTCGCCCCCTCCTCTCTCTCTCTCTCTCTCTCGTTTCCCCGTCCCTCTCTCCCTCGTTTCCCCGTCCCTCTCTCCCTCGTTTCCCCGTCCCTCTCTCCCTCGTTTCCCCGTCCCTCTCTCCCTCGTTTCCCCGTCCCTCTCTCCCTCGTTTCCCCGTCCCTCTCTCCCTCGTTTCCCCGTCCCTCTCTCCCTCGTTTCCCCGTCCCTCTCTCTCTCGTTTCCCCGTCCCTCTCTCCCTCGTTTCCCCGCCCCTCATTTCCCCGCCCCTCTCTCTCTCGTTTCCCCGCCCCTCTCTCTCTCGTTTCCCTGCCCCTCTCTCGCTCGTTTCCCCGCCCCTCTCTCGTTTCCCCGCCCCTCTCTCTCTCTCTCGTTTCCCCGCCCCTCTCTCTCTCTCTCTCGTTTCCCCGCCCCTCTCTCTCTCTCTCTCTCGTTTCCCCGCCCCTCTCTCTCGCTTCCCTCGTTTCCCCGCCCCTCTCTCTCTCGTTTCCCCGCACCCCTCTCTCTCTCCCCCCCGCGCCCCTCTCTCTCCCCCCCGCGCCCCTCTTTCTCCCCCCCGCGCCCCTCTTTCTCCCCCCCGCGCCCCTCTCTCTTCCCCCCGCGCCCCTCTCTCTCCCCCCCGCCCTCTCTCTCTCTCGTTTCCCTGCCCCTCTCTCTCTCTCGTTTCCCCGCCCCTCTCTCTCTCTCGTTTCCCTGCCCCTCTCTCTCTCCCTCCCCTTGCCCCCTCTCTCGTTTCCCCGCCTCTCTCTCTCTCGTTTCCTCTCCCCTCTCTCTCTACCCCCCGCCCCTCTCTCTCGTTTCCCCTCCTATCTCTCCAGAGGCGTCTGGGAGATGCAGCTAAGAAGGCCATCAGTAAGCTGCAGGTCAGGACCATCAGGAAGGGAGACGGGGAGACGGAGTCAGACTTTGATAACTGTGCTGTGTGTATTGAGGGTTACAAGCCAAACGACGTGGTCAGGATACTACCCTGCAGGTAACTAAGACCGTTAGAAACACCTAAAGGGTAACGAGGCCTTTATTCAGTGTCCAGTATGAAGGAAGTTGAGGTAGTTTTGAGATCCAATAGTTTAAAAAAAGTCATTTTTTATTTAACTAGGCAAGTCAGTTAAGAACTAATTCTTATTTACAATGACTGCCTACCCCCGGCCAAACCCAGACGACGCTGGGCCAATTGTGCATCTCCCTGTGGGACTCCTAATCACGGCCGTTTGTGATACAGCCTGGAATCGAACCAGCGTCTGTACTGATGCATCTAGCACTCCGATGCAGTGCCTTAGACCGCTGTAATACAACCTGGAATCGAACCAAGGTAGGTCTGTAGTGATGCGTCTAGCACTCCGATGCAGTGCCTTAGACCGCTGTAATACAGCCTGGAATCGAACCAAGGTCTGTAGTGATGCGTCTAGCACTCCGATGCAGTGCCTTAGACCGCTGTAATACAGCCTGGAATCGAACCAAGGTCTGTAGTGATGCGTCTAGCACTCCGATGCAGTGCCTTAGACCGCTGTAATACAGCCTGGAATCAAACCAGGGTCTGTAGTGATGCCTCTAGCACTGAGATGTAGTGCCTTAGACCGCTGTAATACAGCCTGGAATCGAACCAAGGTCTGTAGTGATGCGTCTAGCACTCCGATGCAGTGCCTTAGGCCGCTGCTCCACTCGGGAGCCCCAATTTTGTGCTAAAGCTAGTTAGCGACTTCCTTTAAACGCAGAGACAACAAAATGGTTTCCATGAATTCATCTGGGCACATAAGACTGTAAAAACGGTTCAATAAGTTCTTCTTTCTCTCTTGAGCGGAAGCTCGGGGTCCAGAACATCATTTGTGGACTGCAAATTGACCCCAAGAAGCACCCCCAAAACAGATGTGTTTTCACTAAAACTTAATTATTTCGATCCAAAAGCTTACTTTTGGATACGATCACGTCCGTCGTCTATTGTGCGTTGGAACAGATTTCCTCAATCGAAAATCCCTTGGAGCTGATTTCCTGTTGTTTTTACAGTCTTATGTCTACAAAAAAAAAAAAATTAAAATGTGTAAAATGTTTGGGGGGAAAACTTGGCGGGAGGGCAAATAAAAACCACACGTGGGCCAAATTTGATTCGCAGGCCGCCAGTTGGTGAACCCTGTTCGAAAAATACATATTGAGCAAATTGTTTTTACCCAAAGGCAAACTTCACGTCGGGAATCTGTGATGTCATCGGCCTCCCCGGAACACCTATTGAGAGGTGCCTTTTTTGTTAAGTAAATCAGGAGGTAAACGAGGTTAAAGGAGACTGGCCCTTTAATATCTCCATTTTGTTTAGTAAATCAGGAGGTAAACGAGGTTAAAGGAGACTGGCCCTTTAATATCTCCATTTTGTTAAGTCAATCAGGAAGTAAACGAGGTTAAAGGAGACTGGCCCTTTAATATCTCCATTTTGTTTAGTCAATCAGGAAGTAAACGAGGTTAAAGGAGACTGGCTTGCCACTTTATTACACCTGATTATAACACATTTGTAAACCTTTTTTTATAAACACTTGCCCTGCTGCTAAACCTACCTTAGCACTCGTGTCGTAAACCACCGTTTACCGTCGTAAACGTGTTACCGACCCGTTATGAACCCTTACCGACCTGTTATGAATGCGTTACCGACCCGTTATGAACGCGTTACCGACCCGTTATGAACGCGTTACCGACCCGTTATGAACCCGTTACCGACCCGTTATGAACCCGTTACCGACCCGTTATGAACCCTTACCGACCCGTTATGAACGCGTTACCGACCCGTTATGAACGCGTTACCGACCCGTTATGAACGCGTTACCGACCCGTTATGAACGCGTTACCGACCCGTTATGAACGCGTTACCGACCCGTTATGAACGCGTTACCGACCCGTTATGAACGCGTTACCGACCCGTTATGAACGCGTTACCGACCCGTTATGAACGCGTTACCGACCCGTTATGAACGCGTTACCGACCCGTCATGAACGCGTTACCGACCCGTCATGAACGCGTTACCGACCCGTTATGAACGCGTTACCGACCCGTTATGAACGCGTTACCGACCCGTTATGAACGCGTTACCGACCCGTTATGAACGCGTTACCGACCCGTTATGAACGCGTTACCGACCCGTCATGAACGCGTTACCGACCCGTCATGAACGCGTTACCGACCCGTCATGAACGCGTTACCGACCCGTCATGAACGCGTTACCGACCCGTTATGAACCCTTACCGACCCGTTCTGAACGCGTTACCGACCCGTTATGAACGCGTTACCGACCCGTTATGAACGCGTTACCGACCCGTTATGAACGCGTTACCGACCCGTTATGAACGCGTTACCGACCCGTTATGAACCCTTACCGACCCGTTATGAACGCGTTACCGACCCGTTATGAATGCGTTACCGACCCGTTATGAACGCGTTACCGACCCGTTATGAACGCGTTACCGACCCGTTATGAACCCTTACCGACCCGTTATGAATGCGTTACCGACCCGTTATGAACGCGTTACCGACCCGTTATGAACCCTTACCGACCCGTTATGAACCCTTACCGACCCGTTATGAACGCGTTACCGACCCGTTATGAACACGTTACCGACCCGTTATGAACCCTTACCGACCCGTTATGAACGCGTTACCGACCCGTTATGAACGCGTTACCGACCCGTTATGAACGCGTTACCGACCCGTTATGAACCCTTACCGACCCGTTATGAATGCGTTACCGACCCGTTATGAACGCGTTACCGACCCGTTATGAACCCTTACCGACCCGTTACCGACCCGTTATGAACCCTTACCGACCCGTTATGAACGCGTTACCGACCCGTTATGAACGCGTTACCGACCCGTTATGAACGCGTTACCGACCCGTTATGAACGCGTTACCGACCCGTTATGAATGCGTTACCGACCCGTTATGAACGCGTTACCGACCCGTTATGAACGCGTTACCGACCCGTTATGAACGCGTTACCGACCCGTTATGAACGCGTTACCGACCCGTTCTGAACGCGTTACCGACCCGTTATGAACGCGTTACCGACCCGTTATGAACGCGTTACCGACCCGTTATGAACGCGTTACCGACCCGTTATGAACGCGTTACCGACCCGTTATGAACGCGTTACCGACCCGTTATGAACGCGTTACCGACCCGTTATGAACGCGTTACCGACCCGTTATGAACGCGTTACCGACCCGTTATGAACGCGTTACCGACCCGTTCTGAACGCGTTACCGACCCGTTCTGAACGCGTTACCGACCCGTTATGAACGCGTTACCGACCCGTTATGAACGCGTTACCGACCCGTTATGAACGCGTTACCGACCCGTTATGAACTGTTTTATAAAAGCCATGGTTGTGTTTCTCCTCTCAGACATCTGTTCTATATGTTATAGACCTGTTATAACCTGTCATAGACCTTTTTATAAACATGTTATAACCTCTATCTCCTCTCAGACATCTGTTCCATAAGAACTGTGTGGACCCCTGGCTGCTGGATCACAGGACCTGTCCCATGTGTAAGATAGACATCCTCAAAGCCCTGGGCATCGCTGTGAGTCATTTCAGAATCAAAGTCACTCATTCAAATGAATCAAATGCTGCTTTTTTTTCTTCTGTTGGTCACCATCAGATTTGAATTGACTCAAATTAATCTAAACTTGACTCCCTCGCTGGACTCAAATGAATCAAAACTTGACTCCCTCGCTGGACTCAAATGAATCTAAACTTGACTCCCTCGCTGGACTCAAATGAATCTAAACTTGACTCCCTCGCTGGACTCAAATGAATCTAAACTTGACTCCCTCGCTGGACTCAAATTAATCTAAACTTGACTCCCTCGCTGGACTCCAATGAATCTAAACTTGACTCCCTCGCTGGACTCAAATGAATCTAAACTTGACTCCCTCGCTGGACTCCAATGAATCTAAACTTGACTCCCTCTCACCAACACCATTGAATATGTTTGAACTGAACCCACATATACTGAACTGTTTCTCTCTCTGCTCTTTCACTGCTCTCTCCTCCTCTTCCTCTCCTCACTATCTCTCTCATCCCCTCCCCGTCACGCTCATCCCCTCCCTGTCTCTCATCCCCTCCCTGTCTCATCCCCTCCCCGTCTCTCATCCCCTCCCCGTCTCCCTCTCATCCCCCCTCATCTCTCTCTTTCTCTCCCTCTCTCTCTCCTCTCCAGTTAAATGCAGACTGTCTGGATGACCTGCCCTTGGACTATGAGATGGTGGGTGGGGTGGGGGTGGAGGGTCTGGTCCTGGAGGCTGTGGTGTCGGCGGGATCCAGTGACGGGACCCTCAGTGAGGGAGGGTCGGTGGTTCTAGACCCGGGGATGCGGAGGGTGGGGCTACCCCAAGATTACCACGACCCAGACCCTCTGAGGGACAGTCCCATTACTGTTACTACTGATACCCACACAGGTGAGACTACTGATACCCACACACACAGGTGAGAGAAAGGGTGGGGTGCAGCACTCATAGTGCCACCTGGTGGCTACTTTATGAATTGCACCCTCTCCCTCGCATCCTCCCCTCTCGTCTCTCATCCTCCTCTCCCTCGCATCCCCCCCTCTCCCTCGCACCCCCCCTCTCCCTCGCATCCCCCCCTCTCCCTCGCATCCCCCCCTCTCCCTCGCATCCCCCCCTCTCCCTCGCATCCCCCCCTCTCCCTCGCATCCCCCCCTCTCCCTCGCACCCCCCCTCTCCCTCGCATCCCCCCCTCACCCTCGCATCCCCCCCTCTCCCTCGCATCCCCCCCTCACCCTCGCATCCCCCCCTCTCCCTCGCATCCCCCCCTCTCCCTCGCACCCCCCCCTCTCGTCTCTCATCCTCCTCTCCCTCGCATCCCCCCCTCTCCCTCGCATCCCCCCCTCACCCTCGCATCCCCCCCTCACCCTCGCATCCCCCCCTCACCCTCGCATCCCCCCCTCTCCCTCGCATCCCCCCCTCTCGTCTCTCACCCTTCTCTCTAGGTGAACTCCTGCCCGTGACGAGCAGTGCGTCCCTGGTGTTCGCTGTAGAAACAGGGCTGTCGGACGAAGACCTTTCACTGGAACAACCAGCCCCTGCTGGGGACAACAAGTCCTGAGACCCGGGCCACACCAGGACCAGAACAAGGTCTTACCGGGGTGAGTCTGGGTTACCTTGGTTCTGTATTGTCTTGACTATACTTGGGACAAATCTAACTTGGGACAGAGGACAGAGACATACCTGTAGGTTGGATAAACCTGCCTGGAATGGGTCTACCTGGAATGGGCCTACCTGGATAAACCTGCCTGAAATGGGCCTACCTGGATAAACCTACCTGGAAGGGGCCTACCTGGATAAACCTACCTGGATAAACCTACCTGGAATGGGCCTACCTGGATAAACCTAACTGGAATGGGCCTACCTGGATAAACCTACCTGGAAGGGGCCTACCTGGATAAACCTACCTGGAATGGGCCTACCTGGAATGGGCCTACCTGGAATGGGCCTACCTGGATAAACCTACCTGGAATGGGCATACCTGGAATGGGCCTACCTGGATAAACCTACCTGGAATGGGCCTACCTGGATAAACCTACCTGGAATGGGCCTACCTGGATAAACCTACCTGGAATGGGCCTACCTGGATAAACCTACCTGGAATGGGCCTACCTGGAATGGGCCTACCTGGATAAACCTACCTGGAATGGGCCTACCTGGATAAACCTACCTGGAATGGGTCTACCTGGATAAATCTACCTGGAATGGGCCTACCTGGAATGGGCCTACCTGGATAAACCTACCTGGAATGGGCCTACCTGGAATGGGCCTACCAGGATAAACCTACCTGGAATGGGTCTACCTGGAATGGGCCTACCAGGATAAACCTACCTGGAATGGGCCTATCTGGATAAACCTACCTGGAATGGGCCTACCTGGATAAACCTACCTGGAATGGGCCTACCTGGATAAACCTACCTGGATAAACCTACCTGTGAGTGATTCCAGATGAAACCAGGACAAAAAAAGAACCACATTTGATTTTCTGGAAATTGTATCCATAGACGGGTCCTTTTTGGAGGAAGGATTATTGACATATTTTACATTTTGTATCTAAAGCATAATAAACAAATAAAGTATTAATCAAATTTGGCATATTTCTGACATGTTGACCTTACCCAGTCCTCCTGGGAGACTCCATAGTGTTCAATCTGTAGGTGCTCCAAAGCAACAGTTGGTGTGTTTTGTAATATGAGTCGTACCTACCCTGATAAACCCCACATGGGATGGGACACCATGTATAGTGTACGCTAGAGATTCAACTCTGTGTCCTTGCCTACGTAGAGGATAGACTCACCTGGTTATGGAGCGATCTGACTGTTTAGTTCCTGTTACCTGGTGGGGTATTCTATGTGTCAATGGAGGTACCTGTCACCTGGAGCCCTGGAAATGTTTCACAATAAGAGTTCAGATCTCACACACACACACTGAGCAGTATGGAATCAACAGAACCTTTTTGTGAATCTATAAACCACATTTCTAAAACTACTATTTTGAAACAGAACTTCAAGAACTGGAGCCTATATGACGGGGACATTTTATTTTGAAAAAGCCTCAAAGAACTCTGGGAGATGTAGTCAGTGAAACTGTCTTCCCTTTACTATACTTATGTTTTTCTGTCTGGGCTGACACGGCCTCTACTAATGTAACCATGGATAAGGTCACACCACTACATAGTGCAGTATTGTTGTATTAAATGCTATTTTTAAAGTAGAACGTCAGTATTCTCTCCTTTAGTCTACCTGTGTATATTCTATGGTCATATATCTGGAAGAAGTATGTTCTTTGAGCCTCCGTCTGTCTGTCCGCCCGTCTGTCTATACCTGTACGATGATCTCACAGAAAACCGTTGTTTTATTTCCTGTTTTTTTTTTTTTTACTACCTTTTTCTGACTTAACTGGCCAATCAGAGTTGGTTGTGTTATTTATGGTGTTGCCCAATAACTCCCCTTTTTGACAATCAGATGTTACAGCAATGCTCTGGAATGTTCTAGAATCCTTCTCAGAACCTCCTCTGGAACGTTCTAGAGTCCTCCTCAGAACTTCCTCTGGAACGTACTAGAATCCTTCTCAGAACCTCCTCTGGAACGTTCTAGAATCCTTCTCACAACCTCCTCTGGAACGTTCTAGAATCCGTCTCAGAACCTTTCTTCAACGTTATTTGTTGGGTGTTTTGGGTGGGAGGGACTGGCTACAAAATAACATGTCTGTGTAATCTCAATGGATGTAATCTCAATGGCACCCTATTCCCTATACAGTAACACTACTTTCGACCAGAGCCGTGTGCTCACTGAGTGTGTGATGGGAAAGAGAAATCTTGTATTATTAGTATATTAGTATAGTATTATAACAACTATTTTGATAAAAACATAAATGTTTTATTTTTGTACCGACACAGAGAGAGAGTCACCGTATTACTGACCTGAAACGAACAGCTCGACGATGACAAACGATCTTTGTGTGTGTGTGTGTGTAGATAAATAGCCAAGCGTGAGTTGAACTAGGCACCTGTTCACTCCCCTCAGGGTTCTGAAAGTATTGGTCTAAACTGGTTGGAAGTAGTTTCCAATGAGAGGAGGGAAAAAGATCTGATAGGCTCCAGTGTTTGGCAACAGCAGGAAGTAGATTTTCTATATTTATTATGCCTCAAGTGAACCGAGTCACCGGGACCCTCCCGCTGCCCTACAGAGGCTGTGTGTATAATGACAACGGGTTCTGTTAAGAGCACACATACAGCTTTAGGGTGTGTGTGTGTGGGGGTGAAAACACAAATAAATGACAGAGATCCTCCCCTGAGGAACAACCATATTGAGGTTATGTACAGAGAGATCCCCCACCTCCCCTGAGGAACAACCATATTGAGGTTATGTACAGAGAGAGATCCCTCCCCAGTGGCCCATTCGGATGCTGTGTCGTCACACACTAGGGGCTGGGCGATTTTTATATCAAGCTCATTTCAATTGTATGTATTTTTTTGTGTGTGATATTCCAAATGCCTGTATTGACAGAAACAATATTCTGTGTTTTTGGGGGGTTGTTTTTTTTTGCCTGAGAGGTTTGTCATCTTGTCTCGTCTTCTTCGTTCCTTCTGCTGTGTGCATCTTCACTCCTTCTGCTGTGTGCATCTTCACTCCTTCTGCTGTGTGCATCTTCGCTCCTTCTGCTGTGTGCATCTTCGCTCCTTCTGCTGTGTGCATCTTCGCTCCTTCTGCTGTGTGCATCTTCACTCCTTCTGCTGTGTGCATCTTCGCTCCTTCTGCTGTGTGCATCTTCGTTCCTTCTGCTGTGTGCATCTTCGCTCCTTCTGCTGTGTGCATCTTCACTCCTTCTGCTGTGTGCATCTTCGCTCCTTCTGCTGTGTGCATCTTCGCTCCTTCTGCTGTGTGCATCTTCGTTCTTTCTGCTGTGTGCATCTTCGTTCTTTCTGCTGTGTGCATCTTCGCTCCTTCTGCTGTGTGCATCTTCGCTCCTTCTGCTGTGTGCATCTTCGCTCCTTCTGCTGTGTGCATCTTCACTCCTTCTGCTGTGTGCATCTTCGCTCCTTCTGCTGTGTGCATCTTCACTCCTTCTGCTGTGTGCATCTTCGTTCTTTCTGCTGTGTGCATCTTCGCTCCTTCTGCTGTGTGCATCTTCGCTCCTTCTGCTGTGTGCATCTTCGCTCCTTCTGCTGTGTGCATCTTCACTCCTTCTGCTGTGTGCATCTTCGCTCCTTCTGCTGTGTGCATCTTCACTCCTTCTGCTGTGTGCATCTTCGCTCCTTCTGCTGTGTGCATCTTCGCTCCTTCTGCTGTGTGCATCTTCGCTCCTTCTGCTGTGTGCATCTCCGCTCCTTCTGCTGTGTGCATCTTCACTCCTTCTGCTGTGTGCATCTTCGCTCCTTCTGCTGTGTGCATCTCCGCTCCTGGTAGCCAGGTACTATTCTACTTGCTGTTTGTCTTTGTATTGTTTTTATTTCTTTTTTAAATGTTTAAAATGTGCAATAAGCATAAAGCTCTATTCTATAAGGAGTTGTCAACTCGTTCTCACTACTTTTTAAAGCATAAAGCTCTATTCTATAAGGAGTTGTCAACTCGTTCTCACTACTTTTTAAAGCATAAAGCTCTATTCTATAAGGAGTTGTCAACTCGTTCTCACTACTTTTTAAAGCATAAAGCTCTATTCTATAAGGAGTTGTCAACTCGTTCTCACTCTGAGAAACAAGGCCACCTGATTTCCAACGTGACCGTCCTGTTCAAACAGTCCAGTTTCGTAACAATTCAGTTTTACCTTGTGAACTAGCAACTTGTTTTTTTTTTTTTAAAAGCTGGATAAACGTTACATTTCTAGGCTTGTGTTTGAGAGATTTTGTTGACGACACCTGTTTATTTAATATTCTATCACGCCTGCTTCCAGAAGTTGGTCGTTATTCGTTGAATGTGCGTTTTATGCATGGTACTGGTCACGTTTCTAATAAAAAGGACATTTTCATAGACTTACAAGCTGGATCATTGATTATTGCAAAAACAAAACAAAAAAGCAGGTTTAAACTATTTAGATAAAACGGTACAGTTATTAGTGGGTTTTATGGTTGTGGAAGGGCATATATTTAACCTAGGTATCATTTCACAAGCCCAGAACTTATTAGACTATTGCTGACTGTTTTTTGTATTTTACCTTTTAAAATGACAGTGTATTTAAAGAAAACATTTTTTTTTTTAAATGTTTAGGTATGATTTTTAGGCTGTATTACCACAGCCAGGTCACCCGGGTCAGAAGTCATTATTCGACGTCCGTCCATGTCTGAGGATGTCGGTTGAAACAATGTGGGAACCGGCCACTAGGGGCAACAGTGAGCGCTGTTACCTTCAGGTAGGTAACGGCAGCCTCTGATTCCAAAGGTTGCATCTTTTGAATCCAGCAATAATGTTTGTTTCAAAAATAAATGTTTTGAGTCTATCCCAAACCTTGGCCCTAACCTTAAAGATAAACGTTTAGCCACTAACTCTGATTGGTTAAGGTTAGGCACTAACTCTGAATGGTTAAAGCACTAACTCTGATTGGTTAAGGTTAGGCACTAACTCTGATTGGTTAAAGGTTAGGCACTAACTCTGAATGGTTAAAGCACTAACTCTGATTGGTTAAGGTTAGGCACTAACTCTGATTGGTTAAAGGTTAGGCACTAACTCTGATTGGTTAAAGGTTAGGCACTAACTCTGATTGGTTAAAGGTTTGGCACTAACTCTGGTTAAAGGTTAGGCACTAACTCTGAATGGTTAAAGCACTAACTCTGATTGGTTAAGGTTAGGCACTAACTCTGATTGGTTAAAGGTTAGGCACTAACTCTGATTGGTTAAAGGTTTGGCACTAACTCTGGTTAAAGGTTAGGCACTAACTCTGAATGGTTAAAGCACTAACTCTGATTGGTTAAGGTTAGGCACTAACTCTGATTGGTTAAAGGTTAGGCACTAACTCTGAATGGTTAAAGCACTAACTCTGATTGGTTAAGGTTAGGCACTAACTCTGATTGGTTAAAGGTTAGGCACTAACTCTGATTGGTTAAAGGTTAGGCACTAACTCTGATTGGTTAAAGGTTAGGCACTAACTCTGATTGGTTAAAGGTTAGGCACTAACTCTGATTGGTTAAAGGTTAGGCACTAACTCTGATTGGTTAAAGGTTAGGCACTAACTCTGATTGGTTATCTTAAACACTTTTTTTTATGTTTGGAACAACTTCAAAATTGTGACATTTTGAAAAACATGGATCAACGTCCAATTGCGACGTGAGACTGAGAGAGTTTGTAAATCAGCCCCGCCCATGTCACAGGCCAGGGGCCAATCACACGCTGAGACACATCTCCTGAGATCAGAAGGGCTCTGGCTTTGACAGGACAGGTAATGAAGCTTGCCTGTGCCTGGCGATCATCGACGAGACGAGAGAGACAGCCAATTATGTGTCTCCGTGCAAACACAACCACTCCCCCCTGTCAAGTTGACAGGTGAGAGAGAGATCATAGACATGTCTTTCTAAAAAGCTGGGCTCAGCTTCGTAAGCTCCTATGTTCTCCGCCCCCTGCTATTCAAATGACTTCACTCCCAAAGGATTTGACTATGAGATCAGAGAATAGACCCGGGCACCTGTCAGGCAGAGCGTCAACAACAATCCTCACTACTGCGTGGATTTGGAATCGTACACCAGGGCCAGTAGTCATAAAGTCTCTCAGGGTAGGAGTGCTGACCTAGGATCAGTTTAGGCTTTAGCCAACCTAGCCACTAACTGAATACAGGCCCAGGACATGTTGGCTGAAGCTTAACCTGATCATAGATCAGCACTCCTACTCTGAGAGGATTGATACATGTTAACCTGATCCTAGACATTTTATGTTTGACCTTTTATTTAACTTGTCAAATCAGTTAATAACAAATTCTTATTTACAAACCCAGACGACACTGGGCCAATTGTGTGCCCAGCGTCTATGGGACTTCCAACCACGGACGGTTGTGATTCCGCCTGGATTCGAATCAGGGTCTGTAGTGAAACCTCTAGCACTGAGATGCAGTGACTTAGACCGTTGTGCCACCCGGGAGCCCTGAGGGGGGACCTGATGAGAGAGATTATAGGAGCCCCGAGGGGGGACCTGATGAGAGATTATAGGAGCCCTGATGAGAGAGTTTATAGGAGCCCTGAGGGGGGACCTGATGAGAGAGATTATAGGAGCCCCGAGGGGGGACCTGATGAGAGAGATTATAGGAGCCCCGAGGTGGGACCTGATGAGAGAGATTATAGGAGCCCCGAGGTGGGACCTGATGAGAGAGATTATAGGAGCCCCGAGGGAGTGACCTGATGAGAGAGATTATAGGAGCCCCGAGGGGGGATTATAGTTCCCTCTTTCCTCAACCTCTCCCGTTAGGATTCTGGGTTGGAAGTCATTTTCAATGAGAGGAGTGGGTACGTTTCCACCACGTATTTCTTGCCCCGAATCCATTACTTTCAAATCGATGAGGGAGAGGGAACAAGTGCACACTTCCAAGGGGGGGGGATAGAAGTTTAGAGAATTGGGTATCCAGCCCTAGAGTCGTCCACATAAAGGGAAGTGGATAGTCAAGTCTCTCTGCAATCCGACCGGCTGAGAGTTAGTTACGACCCCCTCCTCTTCCGTGGTGTTTGTAACCATGGTAACGGCACGGTTGGTGTTTTGGGTGCATCCAGAACATACAGAACTAGTAGTATGGGTGTTCACACACACAGGGTAAGTGTATGTAAAATACACAACAGCAACAGATTATCATGAATAAACCCTTAGGGAGACATTACAGATTATCATGAATAAACCCTTAGGGAGACATTACAGATTATCATGAATAAACCCTTAGGGAGACATTACAGATTATCATGAATAAACCCTTAGGGGGACATTACAGATTATCATGAATAAACCCTTAAGAGAGACATTACAGATTATCATGAATAAACCCTTAAAAGAGATTTTTGATTGTCTGTACAAATGTTGCACGTGTTCCAATAAATTGTATGGCATGTTTTATTTTTCACGTCTCTCTTTTAATGAATAAACCACTTAGAGACATTACAGATTAACATGAATAAAACACTTAGGGAGACATTACAGATTATCATGAATAAACCCTTAGGGAGACATTACAGATTATCATGAATAAAACACTTAGAGAGACATTACAGATTATCATGAATAAAACCCTTAGGGAGACATTACAGATTATCATGAATAAAACCCTTAGGGAGACATTACAGATTATCATGAATAAACCCTTAGAGACATTACAGATTAACAGATTATCATGAATAAACCCTTAGGGAGACATTACAGATTATCATGAATAAAACACTTAGAGAGACATTACAGATTATCATGAATAAAACCCTTAGGGAGACATTACAGATTATCATGAATAAAACCCTTAGGGAGACATTACAGATTATCATGAATAAACCCTTAGAGACATTACAGATTAACAGATTATCATGAATAAACCCTTAGAGAGACATTACAGATTAACATGAATAAACCCTTAGAGAGACATTACAGATTATCATGAATAAACCCTTAGGGAGACATTACAGATTAACATGAATAAACCCTTAAGAGAGACATTACAGATTATCATGAATAAACCCTTGAGAGACATTACATGACAGAATAACATGGAAGGACAGTACAAACTATATGAGCCTGGTGTCTATTTACAACACACTGGTTTCCAAAACAGATTCAGTCCACATTCAGGACTATGTTTATCAGAAACTAGTCCACGTCCAGGACTATGTTTATCAGAAACTAGTCCACATTCAGGACTATGTTTATCAGAAACTAGTCCACATTCAGGACTATGTTTATCAGAAACTAGTCCACAGTCCAGGACTATGTTTATCAGAAACTAGTCCACATTCAGGACTGTGTTTATCAGAAACTAGTCCACATTCCAGGACTATGTTTATCAGAAACTAGTCCACATTCAGGACTATGTTTATCAGAAACTAGTCCACATTCAGGACTATGTTTATCAGAAACTAGTCCACATTCAGGACTATGTTTATCAGAAACTAGTCCACATTCAGGACTATGTTTATCAGAAACTAGTCCACATTCAGGACTATGTTTATCAGAAACTAGTCCACATTCCAGGACTATGTTTATCAGAAACTAGTCCACATTCAGGACTATGTTTATCAGAAACTAGTCCACATTCAGGACTATGTTTATCAGAAACTAGTCCACATTCAGGACTATGTTTATCAGAAACTAGTCCACATTCCAGGACTATGTTTATCAGAAACTAGTCCACATTCAGGACTATGTTTATCAGAAACTAGTCCACATTCAGGACTATGTTTATCAGAAACTAGTCCACATCCAGGACTATGTTTATCAGACACTAGTCCACATTCAGGACTATGTTTATCAGAAACTAGTCCACATCCAGGACTATGTTTATCAGAAACTAGTCCACATTCAGGACTATGTTTATCAGAAACTAGTCCATATTCCAGGACTATGTTTATCAGAAACTAGTCCACATTCAGGACTATGTTTATCAGAAACTAGTCCACATTCAGGACTATGTTTATCAGAAACTAGTCCACATTCAGGACTATGTTTATCAGAAACTAGTCCACAGTCCAGGACTATGTTTATCAGAAACTAGTCCACAGTCCAGGACTATGTTTATCAGAAACTAGTCCACATCCAGGACTCTGTTTATCATAAACTAGTCCACATTCAGGACTATGTTTATCAGAAACTAGTCCACATCCAGGACTCTGTTTATCATAAACTAGTCCACATCCAGGACTATGTTTATCAGAAACTAGTCCACATCCAGGACTCTGTTTATCATAAACTAGTCCACATCCAGGACTATGTTTATCAGAAACTAGTCCACATCCAGGACTATGTTTATCAGAAACTAGTCCACATCCAGGACTATGTTTATCAGAAACTAGTCCACATTCAGGACCATGTTTATCAGAAACTAGTCCACATCCAGGACTCTGTTTATCATAAACTAGTCCACATTCAGGACTATGTTTATCAGAAACTAGTCCACATCCAGGACTATGTTTATCAGAAACTAGTCCACATTCAGGACCATGTTTATCAGAAACTAGTCCACATCCAGGACTCTGTTTATCATAAACTAGTCCACATCCAGGACTATGTTTATCAGAAACTAGTCCACATCCAGGACTATGTTTATCATAAACTAGTCCACGTTCAGGACTATGTTTATCAGAAACTAGTCCACAGTCCAGGACTATGTTTATCAGAAACTAGTCCACATCCAGGACTATGTTTATCAGAAACTAGTCCACATTCAGGACTATGTTTATCATAAACTAGTCCACATCCAGGACTATGTTTATCAGAAACTAGTCCACATCCAGGACTATGTTTATCAGAAACTAGTCCACATCCAGGACTATGTTTATCAGAAACTAGTCCACATTCAGGACCATGTTTATCAGAAACTAGTCCGTTTTCCTGCTACTACATGTTATTGTTGTCTTTCTAGCGTCCTTTTTAAACATGGCTTCCTTCACACAACAAGAAATGTAGCTTTTATGAAAATATCATCACTCCCCTCCTGTATCATATTACTGTATGTGCATGCCTACTTTCCTGTGTGTGTGTGTGTGCCTACTTTCCTGTGTGTGTCTGTGTGTGTATGCCTACTTTCCTGTGTGTGTGTATATGCCTACTTTCCTGTGTGTGTGTGTATGCCTACTTTCCTGTGTGTGTGTGTGTGCAGGCCTGCTTTCCTTAGTGTGTGTGTGCATGTCTACTTTCCTTAGTGTGTGTTTGTGTGCGTGCCTGCTTTCCTTAGTGTGTGTGTGTGTGTGTGTGCATGCCTACTTTCCTTAGTGTGTATGTGTGTGCATGCCTACTTTCCTTAGTGTGTGTGTGTGTGTGTGTGTGTGTGTATGCCTACTTTCCTGTGTGTGTGTGTGTGCATGCCTACTTTCCTGTGTGTGTGTGTGTGTATGCCTACTTTCCTGTGTGTGTGTGTGTCTGTGTGTGTGTGTGTGTGTGTGTGTGTGTGTGTGTGTTAGTGATCGTTACATTCCTCTCCCATGAGAACTGTTTACCCAACACATGTTTGAGTCACAGTCCAACTAGACACATTTTACTACATACATAACACCATCCCGCTGCCCATACTACTGGGGCTTGTATCTTAAAAACACAGATGTTTACTGAACTACACTACGACTGTAAAATATAGAATTCTAAGTGACTAAGAAGCTAAAATGATGTAACCGAAGTGAATACTAAAACATCATAAACTTTTGGAAAGTAAAATATGAAAATGATTTAAATATTTGTTGTTCAGGACACAGAAAGACGGGATGTTCTCTGTTGGCCCGCTGACTTCACCGCGTGAAAGGGTAGGAGGAGCTGAAAGAGAGTGAGTTAGCATGTTTCTCTAGGTTTACAATAGGTTCAGGGTCAGTTAGCATGTTTCTATAGGTTTACAATAGGTTCAGGGTCAGTTAGCATGTTTTCTTTAGATTCACTATAAGTTCAGGGTCAGTTAGCATGTTTCTGTGGGTTCAGGGTCAGTTAGCAGGTTAGCATGTTTCTATAGCTTCACTATAGGTTCAGGGTCAGTTAGCATGTTAGCATGTTTCTATAGCTTCACTATAGGTTCAGGGTCAGTTAGCATGTTAGCATGTTTCTATAGCTTCACTATAGGTTCAGGGTCAGTTAGCATGTTAGCATGTTTCTATAGCTTCACTATAGGTTCAGGGTCAGTTAGCATGTTAGCATGTTTCTATAGATTCACTATAGGTTCAGGGTCAGTTAGCATGTTAGCATGTTTCTATAGATTCACTATAGGTTGAGGGTCAGTTAGCATGTTAGCATGTTTCTATAGATTCACTATAGGTTCAGGGTCAGTTAGCATGTTAGCATGTTTCTATAGATTCACTATAGGCTCAGGGTCAGTTAGCAGGTTTCTGTAGGTTCAGGGACAGTTAGCATGTTAGCATATTTATATAGATTCACTATAGGATCAGGGTCAGTTAGTATATTTCCATAGGATCAGGGTCAGTTAGCACGTTTCTATAGATTCACTATGGGATCAGAGTCAGTTAGCATGTTTCTATAGATTCACTATAGGTTCAGGGTCAGTTAGCATGTTTCTATAGATTCACTATAGGTTCAGGGTCAGTTAGCTTGTTAGCATGTCTCACCTCGTGCGCTGACCTCTGCTGGCCTCAGCAAACTTGTGTCTGAACAGAAAGCTGGCCAGAGCATCTGCAACCTGCACAACAGACAACATGCATGTTAGTGTGTGTGTGTGTGTGTGTGTGTGTGCGTGCGTGCGTGTGTGTGTGTCTTACTTTGTCTGGTGTGTCCTCGTGCACTGCATGGCCACTAGGGGGCAGCACCTGCATCATGAATTTGCCTGAGGAGAATAATATAACAGGTGGTCTTCAGTCAGAGAACAGTGTGTGTGTGTGTGTCAATCTCGCACACACTCCACTCTCTTTCTCAGACACACACACAGACACACACACACATGCACACTAGATCTATCTATCACACAGTCTTGTATAGCTAACCTTGTACAGCTAACACAATTCAGTCCCTTTCAAAATACTATTTTCCCTATCCCTAAACCTATAACCCTAGCTCCTAACCCTAAACCTATAACCCTAGCTCCTAACCCTAAACCTATAACCCTAGCTCCTAACCCTAAACCTATAACCCTAGCTCCTAACCCTAAACCTATAACCCTAGCTCCTAACCCTAAACCTATAACCCTAGCTCCTAACCCTAAACCTATAACCCTAGCTCCTAACCCTAAACCTATAACCCTAGCTCCTAACCCTAAACCTATAACCCTAGCTCCTAACCCTAAACCTATAACCCTAGCTCCTAACCCTAAACCTATAACCCTAGCTCCTAACCCTAAACCTATAACCCTAGCTCCTAACCCTAAACCTATAACCCTAGCTCCTAACCCTAAACCTATAACCCTAGCTCCTAACCCTAGCTCCTAACCCTAACCCTAACCCTAAAACAAACCCTAAACCTAACCCTAGCTCCTAACCCTAAAACTAACCCTAAACCTATAACCCTAGCTCCTAACCCTAAACCTATAACCCTAGCTCCTAACCCTAAACCTATAACCCTAGCTCCTAACCCTAAACCTATAACCCTAGCTCCTAACCCTAAACCTATAACCCTAGCTCCTAACCCTAAACCTAAAACCCTAGCTCCTAACCCTAAACCTATAACCCTAGCTCCTAACCCTAAACATATAACCCTAGCTCCTAACCCTAAACCTATAACCCTAGCTCCTAACCCTAAACCAATAACCCTAGCTCCTAACCCTAAACCTATAACCCTAGCTCCTAACCCTAAACCTAACCCTAGCTCCTAACCCTAAACCCAACCCTAGCTTCTAAACCCAACCCTAGCTCCTATCCCTAAACCCAACACTAGCTCCTAACCCTAAAACAAACCCTAGCTCTTAACCCTAAAACTAACCCTAGCTCTTAACCCTAAAACTAACCCTAGCTCCTAACCCTAATTCTAACCCTAGCTCCTAACCCTAAACCCAACCCTAGCTCCTAACCCTAATTCTAAACCTAGATCCTAACCCTAAACCCAACCCTAGCTCCTAACCCTAAACCCAACCCTAGCTCCTAACCCTAATTCTAACCCTAGATCCTAACCCTAAACCCAACCCTAGCTCCTAACCCTAATTCTAACCCTAGATCCTAACCCTAATTCTAACCCTAGCTCCTAACCCTAATTCTAACCCTAGATCCTAACCCTAAACCCAACCCTAGTTCCTAACCCTAATTCTAACCCTAAACCTAAACCCCTTAGAAATATAAATAGTATTTGACCTCATGGGGACCAACAAAATGTCCCCAGTTGGTCAAATTTCTGTTCATATACTAATTGTGGGGACTTCTGGTCTTCAAGTATAGTTTACACACACACACACACACACACACACACACACACACACACACACACACACACACACACACACACACACACACACACACACACACACACACACACACACAGTAGTTTGGTTGTACACTGTGTTGCTCTACAGTCTGTTTAATGCTGTTCCGACCTACCTTGCATTTGGCCTATAGTCAGGTCCCTGTCCAGACGATCTACACCTGGAGACAAACACATCATTATTTTACCTCACAGGTTTCTTTTAAAGGGAACCCCCCCCCCCACACACACACACACACACACATATAAATAATATCCAACAGTTCGTCTGACTCTCTGGGGAAATCAGATGTTGCACTATCGTTTCAAGATTACAGCTCTGTGACGTATGGCCAAGGTGCGGCCAAAATGGACAACAAACGAGAGATACAGATACTAATACCTTTGGATTAGGACACACCCAGTAGGTTACCCAGGTTACCTGGGGTAAAGTAAGGATGGATTAGACTGTAGTGTCATGTATCTGGGGTAAAGTAAGGATAGATTAGACTGTAGTGTCATGTATCTGGGGTAAAGTAAGGATAGATTAGACTGTAGTGTCATGTACAGTGCCTTGCGAAAGTATTCGGCCCCCTTGAACTTTGCGACCTTTTGCCACATTTCAGGCTTCAAACATAAAGATATAAAACTGTATTTTTTTGTGAAGAATCAACAACAAGTGGGACACAATCATGAAGTGGAACGACATTTATTGGATATTTCAAACTTTTTTAACAAATCAAAAACTGAAAAATTGGGCGTGCAAAATTATTCAGCCCCCTTAAGTTAATACTTTGTAGCGCCACCTTTTGCTGCGATTACAGCTGTAAGTTGCTTGGGGTATGTCTCTATATGTTTTGCACATCGAGAGACTGAAATTTTTTCCCATTTCTCCTTGCAAAACAGCTCGAGCTCAGTGAGGTTGGATGGAGAGCATTTGTGAACAGCAGTTTTCAGTTCTTTCCACAGATTCTCGATTGGATTCAGGTCTGGACTTTGACTTGGCAATTCTAACACCTGGATATGTTTATTTTTGAACCATTCCATTGTAGATTTTGCATTATGTTTTGGATCATTGTCTTGTTGGAAGACAAATCTCCGTCCCAGTCTCAGGTCTTTTGCAGACTCCATCAGGTTTTCTTCCAGAATGGTCCTGTATTTGGCTCCATCCATCTACCCATTAATTTTAACCATCTTCCCTGTCCCTGCTGAAGAAAAGCAGGCCCAAACCATGATGCTGCCACCACCATGTTTGACAGTGGGGATGGTGTGTTCAGCTGTGTTGCTTTTACGCCAAACATAACGTTTTGCATTGTTGCCAAAAAGTTCAATTTTGGTTTCATCTGACCAGAGCACCTTCTTCCACATGTTTGGTGTGTCTCCCAGGGGGCTTGTGGCAAACTTTAAACAACACTTTTTATGGATATCTTTAAGAAATGGCTTTCTTCTTGCCACTCTTCCATAAAGGCCAGATTTGTGCAATATACGACTGATTGTTGTCCTATGGACAGAGTCTCCCACCTCAGCTGTAGATCTCTGCAGTTCATCCAGAGTGATCATGGGCCTCTTGGCTGCATCTCTGATCAGTCTTCTCCTTGTATGAGCTGAAAGTTTAGAGGGACGGCCAGGTCTTGGTAGATTTGCAGTGGTCTGATACACCTTCCATTTCAATAGTATCGCTTGCACAGTGCTCCTTGGGATGTTTAAAGCTTGGGAAATCTTTTTGTATCCAAATCCGGCTTTAAACTTCTTCACAACAGTATCTCGGACCTGCCTGGTGTGTTCCTTGTTCTTCATGATGCTCTCTGCGCTTTTAACGGACCTCTGAGACTATCACAGTGCAGGTGCATTTATACAGAGACTTGATTACACACAGGTGGATTGTATTTATCATCATTAGTCATTTAGGTCAACATTGGATCATTCAGAGATCCTCACTGAACTTCTGGAGAGAGTTTGCTGCACTGAAAGTAAAGGGGCTGAATAATTTTGCACACCCAATTTTTCAGTTTTTGATTTGTTAAAAATGTTTGAAATATCCAATAAATGTCGTTCCACTTCATGATTGTGTCCCACTTGTTGTTGATTCTTCACAAAAAAATACAGTTTTATATCTTTATGTTTGAAGCCTGAAATGTGGCAAAAGGTCGCAAAGTTCAAGGGGGCCGAATACTTTCGCAAGGCACTGTATCTGGGGTAAAGTAAGGATAGATTAGACTGTAGTGTCATGTAGTGTCATGTATCTGGGGTAAAGTAAGGATAGATTAGACTGTAGTGTCATGTATCTGGGGTAAAGTAAGGATGGATTAGACTGTAGTGTCATGTATCTGGGGTAAAGTAAGGATGGATTAGACTGTAGTGTCATGTAGTGTCATGTATCTGGGGTAAAGTAAGGATAGATTAGACTGTAGTGTCATGTAGTGTCATGTATCTGGGGTAAAGTAAGGCCGGATTAGACTGCATTGTGACATACCTGCCAACAGGAGGAGTTTGGGCAGGTTACATCCCAGGAACAGATTAGAGATCCCTCTGAACCATCCGTCCCAGTACTTCTCTGCTTTGGACAGGTCTATACGCCAGCTGTACACACCCTGACAACACAC
Source organism: Oncorhynchus mykiss (assembly GCF_057628025.1). Taxonomy (NCBI): domain Eukaryota; kingdom Metazoa; phylum Chordata; class Actinopteri; order Salmoniformes; family Salmonidae; genus Oncorhynchus; species Oncorhynchus mykiss. The sequence goes on from NC_143030.1 coordinate 6,402,996, forward strand.
CAAAGGGTTAAACCCGTCACCAAGGAAACGAGAAGAACACACCGAATGCATCGGTCACTTCTGCCACTGCTGGAGTGCGTAAACTGAACAACAACAACAACAACAACAAAAAACGAAATACTGGTCACACTCAAATGTGAGACCAGCGACCCCTGTAATAAGTATACACATCTCAACGCTGTGTTGAGAATGGATCGGTGAACTGTTTAAGAGAAAATCACTGAAAAGAGCGTCTCACTCTTAACAAGGAGGACTTTACAAGCTGAATGCTGTTTTCGATGCCAACACTGGGGACCGTCACTGCTGCTCGACGAGACTAGAGTCCTCTCCAGTAGCTGCTGTGGATTCTACCATGAATATGAACCAGGAGACTAGAGTCCTCTCCGGTAGCTGCTGTGGAGTCTACCATGAATATGAACCAGGAGACTAGAGTCCTCTACAGTGGCTGCTGTGGAATCTACCATGAATATGGACCATTTTCCCGGGTTGACGAGAGCTGGAGAACTACTGCGTAGTTCGGAGTCGAGATGGAGTCGAGATGGAGTCGAGTTGAAGGTAGGAGAGTAAGATATTCCCAAAGCATCCTCCCCCTGCCTTCTCGTACAGACCTGCGGCTATCAAACAATTTTGCGTCCCAGACCCCTCTGTCTCTTGGGGCAGCAGGTAGCCTAGTGTTTAGAGTGTTGGACCAGTAACCGAAAGGTTGCTGGATCGAGCTGACAAGGTAAAAGTCTGACATCTGTCCCTGAACAAGACAGTTAAACCACTGTAGGGTGCATCACTGTAGTAGACTGTATCTCACTGTAGTAGACTGTATCTCACTGTAGTAGACTGTATCTCACTGTAGTAGACTGTATCTCACTGTAGTAGACTATGTCTCACTGTAGTAGACTGTATCTCACTGTAGTAGACTGTATCTCACTGTAGTAGACTATCTCACTGTAGTAGACTGCATCTCACTGTAGTAGACTATGTCTCACTGTAGTAGATTGTATATCACTGTAGTAGACTGTATATCACTGTAGTAGACTGTATCTCACTGTAGTAGACTCCATCTCACTGTAGTAGACTGCATCTCACTGTAGTAGACCGTAGACTGCATCTCACTGTAGTAGACTGACTGTATCTCACTGTAGTAGACTGACTATATCTCACTGTAGTAGACTGTATCTCACTGTAGTAGACTCCATCTCACTGTAGTAGACTCCATCTCACTGTAGTAGACTCCATCTCACTGTAGTAGACTGCATCTCACTGTAGTAGACCGTAGACTGCATCTCATTGTAGTAGACTGTAGACTGTATCTCACTGTAGTAGACTGCATCTCACTGTAGTAGGCTGTAGACTGCATCTCACTGTAGTAGACTGTATCTCACTATAGTAGACTGCATCTTACTGTAGTAGACTACACCTCACTGTAGTAGACTGTAGACTGCATCTCACTGTAGTAGACTGCATCTCACTGTAGTAGGCTGTATCTCACTGTAGTAGACTGTATCTCACTGTAGTAGACTGCATCTCACTGTAGTAGGCTGTAGGCTGCATCTCAATGTAGTAGGCTGTAGACTGTATCTCACTGTAGTAGACTGCATCTCACTGTAGTAGGCTGTATTTCACTGTAGTAGGCTGTAGGCTGCATCTCAATGTAGTAGTCTGTAGACTGTATCTCACTGTAGTAGGCTGCATCTCACTGTAGTTGGCTGCATCTCACTGTAGTAGACTGTATCTCACTGTAGTAAGCTGTATCTCACTGTAGTAGACTGTATCTCACTGTAGTAGACTGTATATCACTGTAGTAGACTGTATCTCACTGTAGTAGACTGTATCTCACTGTAGTTGGCTGCATCTCACTGTAGTAGACTGCATCTCACTGTAGTAGACTGTATCTCACTGTAGTAGGCTGTATCTCACTGTGGTAAGCTGTATCTCACTGTAGTAAGCTGTATCTCACTGTAGTAGACTGTATCTCACTGTAGTAGACTGTATATCACTGTAGTAGACTATATCTCACTGTAGTAGACTGTATATCACTGTAGTAGACTGTATCTCACTGTAGTAGACTGTATCTCACTGTAGTAGACTGCATCTCACTGTAGTAGACTGTATCTCACTGTAGTAGACTGTATATCACTGTAGTAGACTGTATCTCACTGTAGTAGACTATATCTCACTGTAGTAGACTGTAGACTGCATCTCACTGTAGTAGACTGTAGACTGCATCTCACTGTAGTAGACTGTAGACTGCATCTCACTGTAGTAGACTGCATCTCACTGTAGTAGACTTTATCTCACTGTAGTAAACTGCATCTCACTGTAGTAGACTGTATCTCACTGTAGTAGACTGCATCTCACTGTAGTAGACTGTAGACCGAATCTCACTGTAGTAGACTGTATCTCACTGTAGTAGACTGTATCTCACTGTAGTAGACTGCATCTCACTGTAGTAGACTGCATCTCACTGTAGTAGACTGTATCTCACTGTAGTAGACTGCATCTCACTGTAGTAGACTGTATCTCACTGTAGTAGACTGTATCTCACTGTAGTAGGCTGTATCTCACTGTAGTAGACTGCATCTCACTGTAGTAGACTGTAGACCGAATCTCACTGTAGTAGACTGTATCTCACTGTAGTAGACTGTATCTCACTGTAGTAGACTGCATCTCACTGTAGTAGACTGTAGACCGAATCTCACTGTAGTAGACTGTATCTCACTGTAGTAGACTGTATCTCACTGTAGTAGACTGCATCTCACTGTAGTAGACTGCATCTCAATGTAGTAGACTGTATCTCACTGTAGTAGACTGTATCTCACTGTAGTAGGCTGTATCTCACTGTAGTAGACTGCATCTCACTGTAGTAGACTGACTGTATCTCACTGTAGTAGACTTCATCTCACTGTAGTAGACTGACTGTATCTCACTGTAGTAGACTGACTATCTCACTGTAGTAGACTGTATCTCACTGTAGTAGACTCCATCTCACTGTAGTAGACTCCATCTCACTGTAGTAGACTGCATCTCACTGTAGTAGACCGTAGACTGCATCTCACTGTAGTAGACTGACTGTATCTCACTGTAGTAGACTGACTGTATCTCACTGTAGTAGACTGTATCTCACTGTAGTAGACTCCATCTCACTGTAGTAGACTCCATCTCACTGTAGTAGACTGCATCTCACTGTAGTAGACCGTAGACTGCATCTCATTGTAGTAGACTGTAGACTGTATCTCACTGTAGTAGACTGCATCTCACTGTAGTAGGCTGTAGACTGCATCTCACTGTAGTAGACTGTATCTCACTATAGTAGACTGCATCTTACTGTAGTAGACTACACCTCACTGTAGTAGACTGTAGACTGCATCTCACTGTAGTAGACTGCATCTCACTGTAGTAGACTGCATCTCACTGTAGTAGGCTGTATCTCACTGTAGTAGACTGTATCTCACTGTAGTAGACTGCATCTCACTGTAGTAGGCTGTAGGCTGCATCTCAATGTAGTAGGCTGTAGACTGTATCTCACTGTAGTAGACTGCATCTCACTGTAGTAGGCTGTATCTCACTGTAGTAGGCTGTAGGCTGCATCTCAATGTAGTAGACTGTAGACTGTATCTCACTGTAGTAGGCTGCATCTCACTGTAGTTGGCTGCATCTCACTGTAGTAGACTGTATCTCACTGTAGTAGGCTGTATCTCACTGTGGTAGGCTGTATCTCACTGTAGTAAGCTGTATCTCACTGTAGTAGACTGTATCTCACTGTAGTAGACTGTATATCACTGTAGTAGACTGTATCTCACTGTAGTAGACTGTATCTCACTGTAGTTGGCTGCATCTCACTGTAGTAGACTGTATCTCACTGTAGTAGGCTGTATCTCACTGTGGTAGGCTGTATCTCACTGTAGTAAGCTGTATCTCACTGTAGTAGACTGTATCTCACTGTAGTAGACTGTATATCACTGTAGTAGACTGTATCTCACTGTAGTAGACTGTATCTCACTGTAGTTGGCTGCATCTCACTGTAGTAGACTGCATCTCACTGTAGTAGACTGTAGTCTGTATCTCACTGTACTAGGCTGTAGGCTGCATCTCACTGTAGTAGGCTGGAGACTGCATCTCACTGTAGTAGACTGCATCTCACTGTAGTTGGCTGCATCTCACTGTAGTAGACTGTATCTCACTGTAGTAGGCTGTATCTCACTGTGGTAGGCTGTATCTCACTGTAGTAAGCTGTATCTCACTGTAGTAGACTGTATCTCACTGTAGTTGGCTGCATCTCACTGTAGTAGACTGCATCTCACTGTAGTAGACTGTAGTCTGTATCTCACTGTACTAGGCTGTAGGCTGCATCTCACTGTAGTAGGCTGGAGACTGCATCTCACTGTAGTAGACTGCATCTCACTGTAGTTGGCTGCATCTCACTGTAGTAGACTGCATCTCACTGTAGTAGACTGCATCTCACTGTAGTAGACTGTAGACTGCATCTCACTCTAGTAGACTGCATCTCACTGTAGTAGACTGCATCTCACTGTAGTAGACTGCATCTCACTGTAGTAGGCTGTAGGCTGCATCTCACTGTAGTAGACTGCATCTCACTGCAGTAGGCTGTAGACTGCATCTCACTGTAGTAGGCTGTAGGCTGCATCTCACTGTAGTAGACTGTAGTCTGTATCTCACTGTAGTAGACTGTAGGCTGTATCTCACTGTAGTAGACTGTAGGCAGTATCTCACTGTAATAGACTGTAGGCTGTATCTCACTGTAGTAGACTGTAGGCTGCATCTCACTGCTACGTCTCCCATCTCGCTGTATCTCATGTTTTGGTTTTCTGGATCTCCATCATTGTTCCATGTTACCACGGCTACGTTCAGTAGGCTACCGGTAATGTTACCACGGTTACGTTCAGTAAACTACCGGCAATGTTACCACGGTTACGTTCAGTAAACTACCGGCAATGTTACCACGGTTACGTTCAGAAGGCTACCGGTAATGTTACCACGGTTACGTTCAGTAAACTACCGGTAATGTTACCACGGTTACGTTCAGTAGGCTACCGGTAATGTTACCACGGTTACGTTCAGTAGGCTACCGGTAATGTTACCACGGTTACGTTCAGTAGGCTACCGGTAATGTTACCGCGGTTACGTTCAGTAGGCTACCGGTAATGTTACCACGGTTACGTCCAGTAGGCTACCGGTAACGTTACCACGTGTAGTGGGAAAAGTGGGAGGGTTGAGAGAGATTGTAAATTCAAACACCACCTACTTTTCTAGAGCCTACTGAAGAGAAATGAAAACAGACTTGTTTAACTATTAAACTTAAACTCAGCTTTTGTTTTAAATTCGTAAAACAGCTTGTGTTTCTTAACCAGTCAAAGGGTAGCTAACAAGAAGGTTGGTGGTGACTGGTTAGCTAAGCTGAAGCAAGAGAGTCGCCTGCGTGATCTGTATAATCGGAGGCGGAGCCAGAGCTTGTCTGCCCACACATCACTTGCTCCTCTGCAGCTCACCAGCTGATGTCGGCTGTGTGCCGGGTGTGGTGCAGTTCTTCCCACTGCTCAGCTCATCTACGCTGCTAATATTAATTGTGTTTATCATAAGATCTCAATATCTCCAAAAACTACCAGTCATATTTTAGTCACAGAGATAATATTGTCTCGTTTTAGTCAACATTTAAATGGTTTTCATTTAGCTATAGTTTTTTTTCTGGATCTATTCAGCAAGTTATTGTGTGTGTGTGTGTGTGTGTGTGTGTGTGTGTGTGTGTGTGTGTGTGAGTGAGTGTGAGTGTGTGTGTGTGAGTGTAAGTAAATGACGTTGGTTTCTTACCTCGGGTTCCGGGATGCTCACCTCTGATGTACCGTCTGGCTTGTCGCTAACGTAGCTCGGGTCAACGCAGATCTCCTCGTTGCCCTCGACGACTACGTCACTAACAGGGACGGCCTGCTCAGGCGATTCAACAACATCCTCCACCTCTACATGCCTACAGAGTACAGGTGAGAAATGTTGATAAGTCTAAATTGGATCCTTGGGATGTCCAACTCTGATGTCACCCCATTGAAGTTGACATTTTAATGGTTAAAGTGGAACTCCAGTCTCTGTTTAACACCTGATTTACTGAACACACACATCTCAATAGGTGGTCCAGGTAAGTCATGATGCAGATCACAGATTCCCTATGTGAAGTTTGCAGTTGTGTATAAAAAAACAACACTATTTTTTGTGGGGTTTTTTTTACCGTTTAGTCTACTTTAAATCAAATCTATTTACAGTGCCTTGCGAAAGTATTCGGCCCCCTTGAACTTTGCGACCTTTTGCCACATTTCAGGCTTCAAACATAAAGATATAAAACTGTATTTTTTTGTGAAGAATCAACAACAAGTGGGACACAGTCATGAAGTGGAACGACATTTATTGGATATTTCTAACTTTTTTAACAAATCAAACACTGAAAAATTGGGCGTGCAAAATTATTCAGCCCCTTTACTTTCAGTGCAGCAAACTCTCTCCAGAAGTTCAGTGAGGATCTCTGAATGATCCAATGTTGACCTAAATGACTAATGATGATAAATACAATCCACCTGTGTGTAATCAAGTCTCCGTATATATGCACCTGCACTGTGATAGTCTCAGAGGTCCGTTAAAAGCGCAGAGAGTATCATGAAGAACAAGGAACACACCAGGCAGGTCCGAGATACTGTTGTGAAGAAGTTTAAAGCCAGATTTGGATACAAAAAGATTTCCCAAGCTTTAAACATCCCAAGGAGCACTGTGCAAGCAATAATATTGAAATGGAAGGAGTATCAGACCACTGCAAATCTATCAAGACCTGGCCGTCCCTCTAAATTTTCAGCTCATACAAGGAGAAGACTGATCAGAGATGCAGCCAAGAGGCCCATGATCACTCTGGATGAACTGCAGAGATCTACAGCTGAGGTGGGAGACTCTGTCCATAGGACAACAATCAGTCGTATATTGCACAAATCTGGCCTTTATGGAAGAGTGGCAAGAAGAAAGCCATTTCTTAAAGATGTCCATAAAAAGTGTCGTTTAAAGTTTGCCACCTGGGAGACACACCAAACATGTGGAAGAAGGTGATCTGGTCAAATGAAACCAAAATTGAACTTTTTGGCAACAATGCAAAACGTTATATTTGGCGTAAAAGCAACACAGCTGAACACACCATCCCCACTGTCAAACATGGTGGTGGCAGCATCATGGTTTGGGCCTGCTTTTCTTCAGCAGGGACAGGGAAGATGGTTCAAATTGATAGGAAGATGGATGGAGCCAAATACAGGACCATTCTGGAAGAAAACCTGATGGAGTCTGCAAAAGACCTGAGACTGGGACGGAGATTTGTCTTCCAACAAGACAATGATCCAAAACATAAAGCAAAATCTACAATGGAATGGTTCAAAAATAAACATATCCAGGTGTTAGAATGGCCAAGTCAAAGTCCAGACCTGAATCCAATCGAGAATCTGTGGAAAGAACTGAAAACTGCTGTTCACAAATGCTCTCCATCCAACCTCACTGAGCTCGAGCTGTTTTGCAAGGAGGAATGGGAAAAAATGTCAGTCTCTCGATGTGCAAAACTGATAGACATACCCCAAGCGACTTATAGCTGTAATCGCAGCAAAAGGTGGCGCCACAAAGTATTAACTTATTAAGGGGGCTGAATAATTTTGCACGCCCAATTTTTCAGTTTTTGATTTGTTAAAAAAGTTTGAAATATCCAATAAATGTCGTTCCACTTCATGATTGTGTCCCACTTGTTGTTGAATCTTCACAAAAAAATACAGTTTTATATCTTTATGTTTGAAGCCTGAAATGTGGCAAAAGGTCACAAAGTTCAAGGGGGCCGAATACTTTCGCAAGGCACTGTATATAGCCCTTCGTACATCAGCTGATATATCAAAGTGCTGTACAGAAACCCAGCCTAAAACCCCCAAACATCAAGCAATGCAGGTGTAGAAGCACGGTGGCTAGGAAAAACTCCCTAGAAAGGCCAAAACCTAGGAAGAAACCTAGAGAGGAACTAGGCTCTGAGGGGTGGCCAGTCCTCTTCTGGCTGTGCCGGGTGGAGAATATAACAGAACATGGCCAAGATATTCAAATGTTCATAAATAACCAGCAGGGTGAAGTAAATAATCACAGTGAACAGGTCAGGGTTCCAGCATGGTGAAGTAAATAATCACAGTGAACAGGTCAGGGTTCCATAGCCGCAGGCGGAACATTTATTGTATTTATACTTGAGTATCGTTTTTCAACAGTAAAAGTTCCAAAATCGCCAGAGGACATCTTTAAGGTTCGGTTTTGGGTCATCTTCTTCCCAGACACTTCTGCCCAAATGCGTGAATAGTCAAACTTGGCCTTCATTGGCGCAGCGCTGTAATGCAGCGCCAGCTGTGCCACCAGAGACTCTGGGTTCGTGCCCAGGCTCTGTCGTAACCGGCCGCGACCGGGAGGTCCGTGGGCCGACGCACAATTTGCCTAGCGTCGTCCGGGTTAGGGAGGGTTTGGCCGGTAGGGATGTCCTTGTCTCATCGCGCACCAGCGACTCCTGTGGCGGGCCGTGCGCAGTGCGCGCTAACCAAGGTTGCCAGGTGCACGGTGTAGCCTCCGACACATTGGTGCGGTTGGCTTCCGGGTTGGATGGCGCTGTGTTAAGAAGCAGTGCTGCTTGGTTGGGTTGTGTATCGGAGGACGCATGACTTTCAACCTTTGTCTCTCCCGAGCCCGTACGGGAGTTGTAGCGATGAGACAAGATAGTAGCTACTAAAAAACAATTGGATACCACCAAATTGGGGAGAAAAAGGGCTAAAATGTAAAAATAAAAAAAACTTGTAGGCATTGGCTTAATCTACCAACCGTTATAAAATGGTGTGTTCGGATACTGGATGCTGATTGGTTAATAGCAGGGAGTTATAGCACTACAATCTCTGTATTCCCCCCGGGGTAATTCCAGTTCACAGTTGCATTAGATGTATCAATGCACATCCACTAGCCCACAGCCCAGCCAGTCAATTTATAAACTTCATCTCCCATGTAAAAAACGTTATTAAATACATTATTTCCTCAAGCTACTAGGCAAGCATTCGGTTTGCGACAGTTGGGGTTTGTCTAAACCTTGCTGTGTTTCTTTCTCCACTGCCACCACCATGCTTCACTATAGGGATGGTGCCAGGCTTCCTCCAGATGTGAGGCTTGGCATTCAGGCCAAAGAATTCAATCTTGGGTTCATCAGACCAGAGAATCTTGTTTCTGATGGCCTGAGAGTCCTTTATGTGCCTTTTGGCAAACTCAAAGCAGGCTGTAATGTTCCTTATACTGAGTGGCTTCTGTCTAGCCACTCTACTATACAGGCCTGATTGGTGGAGCACTGCAGAGGTGGAAGGTTCTCCCATCTCCACAGAGGAACTCTGGAGCTCTGTCAGAGTGACCATCGGGTTCTTGGTCACCTCTCTGATCAAGGCCCTTCTCCCCCAATTGCTCAGTTTGGCCGGGTCGGCCAGCTCTATGAAGAATCTTGGTTGTTCCAAACTTCTTCCATTGAAGACTGATGGAGGCCACTGTGTTCTTAGGGACCTTCAATTCTGCAGAAATGTTTTGGTACCCTTCCCCAGATCTGTGCCTCATCACAGTCCTCTCTCGGAGCTCTACGGATAATTCCTTCGACCTCATGGCTTGGTTTTTGCTCTGACATGCACTGTCAACTGTGGGACTTTATATAGACAGGTGTTTGCCTTTCCAAATCATGTCCAATCAATTGATTTTACCACAGGTGGACTCCAATCAAGTTGTAGAAACATCTCAAGGATGATCAATGGAAACAGGATGCACCTGAGCTCAATTTCAAAATTCTAATAGCAAATGGTCTGAAGACTTATGTAAATAAGGTATTTCTGTTTCTTATTTTTAACACATTTGCTCCCCCCAAAAATTATGAAACCTGTTTTCGCTTTGTCATTATGGGATATTGTGTGTAGATTGATGAGGGGGAAAAGTAATTTAATCCATTTTAGAATAAGGCTGTAACGTAACAAAATGTGGGAAAAGTCCAGAGTCGAGGGTAGAAGTGTTTTAGGGATGTCCAGGATAGGACTAACTGAGTTTACATTGAATATGTTATTTCGTATACTATAATATACAGTATATATATATATATATATAGGGTAGAAGTTATGTTTTTAGGGATGTCCAGGATTTTCCACCATCATTTGCAAATAAATTCGTTAAAAATCCTACAATGTGATTTTCAGGATTTTTTTTCTAATTTTGCCTGTCATCGTTGAAATGTACCTATGATGAAAATTACAGGCCTCTCTCATCTTTTTAAGTGGGAGAACTTGCACAATTGGTGGCTAACTAAATACTTTTTTTTGCCCCGCTGTATATATATATATACAACCAGCAACGACGAGAAGGGTTTACTTCAAAGCGGTATCAATAAATTAGCCAGCTAACATTGATAAACAGATTTTCTGGTTCGTTAGGAAAGATAGATCAATTAAGATATGTGTTCGGGGTCTATCAGATTCTGTAAAGTTATTTCATAATATTCCCCAGTATTCCCCTCTGGTTCCAGTAGAGTAGGATTAGCATGGTTTACCTCTTGATCTGTCCCACCATGGATACTCGTGCTGATTCCCGGTTCCTGATCTGACCGCTCTTAACACTGAAGGAGAGAGCATGAGCGCACACACACACACACACACACACACACACACACACACACACAGAAACACACACACACACACAGAAACACACCCACACACACACACAGAAACACACACACACACACACACACAGAGAGAGAGAACAGGGACAGTTGACAAAGAGCACTACCAACACTGTGAAACACTGAAACGTAGCATAGCATAGCACTCTATGGAACAGCACTACCAACACTGTGAAACACTGAAACGTAGCATAGCATAGCATAGCACTCTATGGAACAGCACTACCAACACTGTGAAACACTGAAACATAGCATAGCATAGCACTCTATGGAACAGCACTACCAACACTGTGAAACACTAAAACGTAGCATAGCATAGCATAGCACTATATGGAACAGCACTACCAACACTTTGAAACACTGAAACGTAGCATAGCATAGCATAGCACTCTATGGAACAGCACTACCAACACTGTGAAACACTGAAACATAGCATAGCATAGCACTCTATGGAACAGCACTACCAACACTGTGAAACACTGAAACGTAGCATAGCATAGCATAGCACTCTATGGAACAGCACTACCAACACTGTGAAACACTGAAACGTAGCATAGCATAGCATAGCATAGCACTCTATGGAACAGCACTACCAACACTGTGAAACACTGAAACGTAGCATAGCATAGCATAGCACTATATGGAACAGCACTACCAACACTGTGAAACACTGAAACGTAGCATAGCATAGCATAGCACTCTATGGAACAGCACTACCAACACTGTGAAACACTGAAACGTAGCATAGCATAGCATAGCACTATATGGAACAGCACTACCAACACTTTGAAACACTGAAACGTAGCATAGCATAGCATAGCACTCTATGGAACAGCACTACCAGCACTGTGAAACACTGAAACGTAGCATAGCATAGCACTCTATGGAACAGACCGCTAATAATAATAATAACAACAATGCATGATATTTCTATAGACTGTCTATGAAACACTACCTAACACATAAGGAGTGGTGTGTTGCTGAACGCTCCTCACCTCCACTCTATGGCATGGGCAATAGACTCAAAAGACCTGGGTCGTCCTTTCAGGAAGTTCTGCATGCTGTGTAGCATCTCCATGGCACTGCCTAGAGAGAGAGAGAGACCCCATAGAGCCCCAGGACAGCAACACAATTAGACCAAATCATGAGAAAACAAAAAGATCATTTACTTGACACATTGGAAAGAATTTACAAACAAACAGAGCAAACTAAGATGCTACTTGGCCTCTTTTTAGGGCCAAGTAGATGCTACTTGGCCCTAAAAAGAGAGTACACAGCAGCAGAATACCTGACCACTGTGACTGACCCAAACTTATGGAAAGCTTTGACTATGTACAGTCTCAATGAGCATAGCCTTGCTATTAAGAGAGGCCACCGTAGGCAGATCTGGCTCTCAAGAGAAGACAAGCTATGTGTACACTGCCCACAAAATGAGATGGAAACTGAGCTGCACTTCCTAACCTGCCAAATGCATGATCATATTAGAGACACATATTTCCCTCAGATTACACAGATCCCACAAAGATTTTGAAGTGTAGTGGGGAGGAGCCTGCTGCAAACGGTATGGACTGGGCCCTACCTTCCACCACGTCTATCACCACCAATCCTACAGTAGTGGGGAGGAGCCTGCTGCTAACGGTATGGACTGGGCCCTACCTTCCACCACGTCTATCACCACCAGTCCTACAGTAGTGGGGAGGGGCCTGCTGCTAACGGTATGGACTGGGCCCTACCTTCCACCACGTCTATCACCACCAATCCTACAGTAGTGGGGAGGAGCATGCTGGAGGCGGTGTGGACAGCGATGGCCCCGCCCATACTGTGACCAACCAGGACGATGGGGGGAGGGGCCTCTCCGTAGCACGCTCGCACCACATTGGCCACATCCCTAGGAGTGGCGGGACAAGAGGGACAGGTGATGTACAGGTGAGAGGTAGAGGGACAGGTGCTGTACAGGTTAGAAATAAAGGGACAGGTGCTGTGCAGGTGAGAGATAGAGGGACAGGTGTTGTACAGGTGAGAGATAGAGGGACAGGTGGGAGGTAGAGGGACAGGTGAGAGGTAGAAGGACAGGTGAGAGGTAGAGGGACAGGTGAGAGGTAGAGGGACAGGTGGGGTAAAAGTGAGAGGTAGAGGGACAGGTGAGAGGTAGAGGAACAGGTGGGAGGTATAGGGACAGGTGAGAGGTAGAGGGACAGGTGAGAGGTAGAGGGACAGGTGAGAGGTAGAGGGACAGGTGGGTACAGGTGAGAGGTAGAGGGACAGGTGAGAGGTAGAGGGACAGGTGAGAGGTAGAGGGACAGGCGAGAGGTAGAGGGACAGGTGAGAGGTAGAGGGACAGGTGAGAGGTAGAGGGACAGGTGGGGTACAGGTGAGAGGTAGAGGGACAGGTAAGAGGTAGAGGGACAGGTGAAAAGGTAGAGGGACAGGTGAAAGGTAGAGGGACAAGCGAGAGGTAGAGGGACAGGTGAGAGGTAGAGGGACAGGTGAGAGGTAGAGGGACAGGTGGGGTACAGGTGAGAGGTAGAGGGACAGGTGAGAGGTAGAGGGACAGGAGAGGTAGAGGGACAGGTAAGAGGTACAGGTGAGAGGTAGAGGGACAGGTGAGAGGTAGAGGGACAGGTAAGAGGTAGAGGGACAGGTGAAAGGTAGAGGGACAGGTGAGAGGTAGAGAGACAGGTGAGAGGTAGAGGGAAAGGTGATGTACAGGTGAGAGGTAGAGGGACAGGTGAGAGGTAGAGGGAAAGGTGATGTACAGGTGAGAGGTAGAGGGACAGGAAGTTATTTCCTCATGTTTTACAGGTGTGTATCTTCTTACCTGGACATGGTCTGTGTGGAGAGGTCGTCTGACTGACGTACCTGGGTGGAACCTGGAGAGAAGGAGAGGTGAACACATTCTGTAAACATTGGGTTTTGATGTCTTTATGATGTGACTATATTAAACACTATGGACGGATCCAAAATGGCACCCTTATTGTCATGACTAGTTCACTACAGTCAAAGAGAGTGGCATTCTGAGATGACCTTTGCTCTCTGAACTCACCGTGACCCCTGAGGTCCATGGCCAGCACCCTGCAGGTCACCCTACTGGCTATGGCTGTCTGGAGACCGAAGAGACGGAGCGACAGATAAACAAGAAAAATGGGTATTATAACAGGAATGGAAATCTCAAATGCTGGTCAGGAGAGGAGCCCAGAGTTTATAGATGATGACCGTATGGACAGTTTACAAAAGAAAACAGACGTTTTTAGAGTAATGGTTTAGTTTAGAGTAATGGTTTAGAGTAATGGATTAGTTTAGAGTAATGGATTAGAGTAATGGTTTAGTTTAGAGTAATGGATTAGTTTAGAGTAATGGTTTAGAGTAATGGATTAGTTTAGAGTAATGGATTAGAGTAATGGTTTAGTTTAGAGTAATGGTTTAGAGTAATGGTTTAGAGTAATGGTTTAGTTTAGAGTAATGGTTTAGAGTAATGGTTTAGAGTAATGTTTTAGTTTAGAGTAATGGTTTAGAGTAATGGTTTAGTTTAGAGTAATGGTTTAGAGTAATGGTTTAGAGTAATGTTTTAGTTTAGAGTAATGGTTTAGAGTAATGGATTAGTTTAGAGTAATGGATTAGTTTAGAGGAATGGTTTAGAGTAATGGATTAGTTTAGAGTAATGGATTAGTTTAGAGTAATGGTTTAGAGTAATGGATTAGTTTAGAGTAATGGATTAGAGTAATGGTTTAGTTTAGAGTAATGGTTTAGAGTAATGGTTTAGAGTAATGGTTTAGTTTAGAGTAATGGTTTAGAGTAATGTTTTAGTTTAGAGTAATGGTTTAGAGTAATGGATTAGTTTAGAGTAATGGATTAGTTTAGAGGAATGGTTTAGAGTAATGGATTAGTTTAGAGTAATGGATTAGAGTAATGGTTTAGTTTAGAGTAATGGATTAGTTTAGAGGAATGGATTAGTTTAGAGTAATGGATTAGAGTAATGGTTTAGTTTAGAGTAATGGTTTAGAGTAATGGTTTAGAGTAATGGTTTAGTTTAGAGTAATGGTTTAGAGTAATGGTTCAGTTTAGAGTAATGGTTTAGAGTAATGGTTTAGTTTAGAGTAATGGTTTAGAGTAATGGTTTAGAGTAATGGTTTAGTTTAGAGTAATGGTTTAGTTTAGAGTAATGGATTAGTTTAGAGTAATGGTTTAGAGTAATGGTTTAGAGTAATGGTTTAGTTTAGAGTAATGGTTTAGTTTAGAGTAATGGTTTAAATTAGAGTAATGGTTTAGTTTAGAGTAATGGTTTAGAGTAATGGTTTAGAGTAATGGTTTAGAGTAATGTTTCAGTTTAAAGTAATAGTTTAGTTTAGAGTAATGGTTTAGAGTAATGGTTTAGAGTAATGGATTAGAGTAATGGTTTAGTTTAGAGTAATGGTTTAGAGTAATGGTTTAGTTTAGAGTAATGGTTTAGAGTAATGGTTCAGTTTAGAGTAATGGTTTAGAGTAATGGTTTAGTTTAGAGTAATGGTTTAGAGTAATGGTTTAGTTTAGAGTAATGGATTAGTTTAGAGTAATGGTTTAAAGTAATAGTTTAGTTTAGAGTAATGGTTTAGAGTAATGGTTTAGAGTAATGGATTAGAGTAATGGTTTAGTTTAGAGTAATGGTTTAGTTTAGAGTAATGGTTTAGAGTAATGGTTCAGTTTAGAGTAATGGTTTAGAGTAATGGTTTAGTTTAGAGTAATGGTTTAGAGTAATGGTTTAGTTTAGAGTAACGGTTTAGAGTAATGGTTCAGTTTAGAGTAATGGTTTAGAGTAATGGTTCAGTTTAGAGTAATTGTTCAGAGTAATGGTTTAGTTTAGAGTAATGGTTTAGTTTAGAGTAATGGTTTAGAGTAATGGTTCAGTTTAGAGTAATGGTTTAGAGTAATGGTTTAGTTTAGAGTAATGGTTTAGAGTAATGGTTTAGTTTAGAGTAATGGTTTAGAGTAATGGTTTAGTTTACACTAATGGTTCAGAGTAATGGTTCAGAGTAATGGTTTAGAGTAATGGTCCAGAGTAATGGTTTAGAGTAATGGTTTAGTTTAGAGTAATGGTTTAGAGTAATGGTTTAGAGTAATGGTTCAGTTTAGAGTAATGGTTTAGTTTAGAGTAATGGTTTAGAGTAATGGTTTAGAGTAATGGTTCAGTTTAGAGTAATGGTTTAGAGTAATGGTTTAGTTTCGAGTAATGGTTTAGTTTAGAGTAATGGTTCAGAGTAATGGTTTAGTTTAGAGTAATGGTTTAGAGTAATGGTTTAGAGTAATGGTTCAGTTTAGAGTAATGGTTTAGAGTAATGGTTTAGTTTCGAGTAATGGTTTAGTTTAGAGTAATGGTTCAGAGTAATGGTTTAGTTTAGAGTAATGGTTTAGAGTAATGGTTTAGAGTAATGGTTTAGTTTCGAGTAATGGTTTAGTTTAGAGTAATGGTTTAGAGTAATGGTTTAGAGTAATGGTTTAGTTTCGAGTAATGGTTTAGTTTAGAGTAATGGTTCAGAGTAATGGTTCAGAGTAATGGGTCAGACAGGACTGAACTAAGGGGAACACATGTAACCGGATTGTGAACGTCGTTCACCGAGCTGTAGATTATAATTGTAAAGATAGTGGACTCACAGTAAAAACAGCCCAGGACAAGGCAGAGTGTCCTCCTCCGTGCAGCAGAACCAGTAGAGGTCCATCAGTCCCGTTCCTGTAGACCCTGAACACATCTCTGGTCTCTGACGGTCCTACTGGGATGTCCTCCGACTGGTCAAAATACTGCCTCCACGACACCGCTGAGTAACTGGTAGAGGAGAATACACAGAGTTAGTGTGGTGTGGGGGGGGGGGGGGATGTAGTGTGAGTGTGTGGTGGTGGGGGGGGGGGGGGGGTGTAGTGTGAGTGTGTGGTGGGGGGGGGGTGTAACGTGTGCGTGTGTGGCAGTGGGGGGGGGGGTGTAACGTGTGTGTGTGTGGCAGTGGGGGGGGGGTGTAAAGTGTGTGTGTGTGGCAGTGGGGGGGGGGGGGGGTGTAACGTGTGCGTGTGTGGCAGTGGGGGGGGGTGTAACGTGTGTGTGTGTGGCAGTGGGGGGGGGGGGTTGTAACGTGTGTGTGTGTGTGTGGGGAGTGTGTGGGGGGGTGTAACGTGTGTGTGTGTGGGGAGTGTGTGGGGGGGGGTGTAGTGTGAGTGTGTGGTGGTGGGGGGGGGGGGGTGTAGTGTGAGTGTGTGGTGGGGGGGGGGGGTGTAACGTGTGCGTGTGTGGCAGTGGGGGGGGGGTGTAACGTGTGTGTGTGTGGCAGTGGGGGGGGGGTGTAACGTGTGTGTGTGTGGCGGGGGGGGGGGAGGGTGTAGTGTGTGTGTGAGTGTGTGGTGGTGGTGGTGGGGGGGGGGGGTGGTGTAAAATCTAATTTTATTTGTCACATGCGCCAAATACAACAGGGGTAGACTTTCCAACAATGCGGAGTTCAAAATGAGCTAAATTAAAAAGCTAATAGTAACACATTGCCTGTGTGTGTGTGTGTGTGTGTGTGTGTGTGTGTGTGTGTGTGTGTGTGTGTGTGTGTGTGAGTGTAGCCTGTCTGTGAAATGTGGATCTGATATGATTGATAACTCTCACAACAACCCATTTTAAAGACGGTGAACTACATTAGTTATCAGCTTCCTGCCGATGATTCTATCCCATTCTAGAAAGCAGACAGAACCCTCTAGATTAGCACACTAGACTACAACACAGACAGAACACTCTAGATTAGCACACTAGACTACAACACAGACAGAACTCTCGAGAACACAGAACATTAGAACACAGACGGAACACTTAGTCTGAAACACAAAACATTAGACTATTACACCGACAGAACCCTCTAGAACACAGAACACTAGACTAGTACACAGACAGAACCCTCTAGAACACAGAACACTAGACTTTAATATAGACAGAACCCTCTAGAACACAGAACACTAGACTACAATATAGACAGAACCCTCTAGAACACAGAACACTAGACTATAATATAGACAGAACCCTCTAGAACACAGAACACTAGACTATAATATAGACAGAACCCTCTAGAACACAGAACACTAGACTATAATATAGACAGAACCTTCTAGAACACAGAACACTAGACTATAATATAGACAGAACCCTCTAGAACACAGAACACTAGACTAGAACAGAGACAGAACACTCAAGATTAAAACAGCTGAACACTCTAGAACACAAAACACACTAGACTATAACATTTTGACAGAACGCTCAGGAAACAGGAAACACTTTAGAACACAGAACACTGGATAGAACGCAGACAGAACCCCTTCTAGAATATAACTCACTTCTCTGTGTCGAAGCTGTCCTCCCACATCCTCCTGGGTGGCAGTGGACAGGTGTCAGGCTCAGCCTGTGTCTCTGGCTGGGGGTCCTCCGGTACCTTCAGGGGCTCTGCTACAGGCAGCGTAGGGTCTGCAGCAGGGTGTGGTAGCTGAGGGTAATCTGCCGACTGTGGGGCTCCTAAACCTAGAGAACTGGTCTCCACCTCACTGCGTACCTCTGCCATCGACCAAATGACATCTAACAGTGTGGCACGAAGCCTAAGTACCCACCAAGTACACTACAAGTACCTGACAGGACAATGCGTGGGATTCGTCCCAAATAGCACCCTATTCCCTACATAGTGCACTACTTTTGACCAGAGTTATCGGGTCAAGCAGCGCATTATATAAGGAAGAAGTGCACTATGTAGGGAATATGCTACCATTTGGGATACAGTCTTAGACAGATGGTGAGGACAGGTAGCATCTGGGATAGAACGTCCTATTGGTTAAGGGCCCTGGGGAGTGTGTGACCTAGGTGACTGCTGACCAATGGTGTACCTCCAGAGAAGGCTGTGTGAGACGGTATGATGTGCTGGGAGAGGATTCTAGAACTAAGGGATGATTTTAAAATCTAACGTTTGGGAATTAAAGGGGGAATCAGCAGTTGTTACGTAATAAAATAAAAAAAACTTCATTATATATATATTCATAGATTGTTGAAGAATATAACTTATAAATGCCTCATGATCTCAGTTCAACTGTCACACTCCATCAGAACCCCCCCCCCCAAAAAAACTTGTTTTACTCCAATGTTTGAAAACAAAGTAGATATAAACAGACACTAACAAAACATGGTTAAATTATCATAACGAGCTTTTCTTAGTCCTGCGGGGTCACAGCCAGCCATTATCCCAACTCCCTCTTCTGGGGGCGGGGTCACAGCCAGCCGTTATCCCAACTCCCCCTTCTGGGGGCGGGGTCACAGCCAGCCGTTATCCCAACTCCCTCTTCTGGGGGCGGGGTCACAGCCAGCCGTTATCCCAACTCCCCCTTCTGGGGGCGGGGTCACAGCCAGCCGTTATCCCAACTCCCTCTTCTGGGGGCGGGGTCACAGCCAGCCGTTATCCCAACTCCCCCTTCTGGGGGCGGGGTCACAGCCAGCCGTCATCCCAACTCCCCCTTCTGTGTGCGGGGTCACCGCCAGCCGTCATCCCAACTCCCCCTTCTGAGGGCGGAGTCACAGCCAGCCGTTATCCCAACTCCCTCTTCTGAGGGCGGGGTCACAGCCAGCCGTTATCCCAACTCCCCCTTGTGGGTGCGGGGTCACAGCCAGCCGTTATCCCAACTCCTCCTTCTGGGGGGCAGTTACCAGCCGTTTCCAACGGCAACCCTGGAGCAATTAGAGTCATGTTTCTAGGGTAGATGGGCAGATTTTTCACCTTGTTGGATCAGGGATTTGAACGAGCAACATCTTAGTTACTGGTCTAGTGCTCTACCTGCTAGGCCACCTGATGGCCATATCATGACCGGTCAGACCTAGCATTCATACATTACTCCAGCCCCATCCCTCAGTTAGATTTTTTTACCAAAACAGGGGCGGGGATCATGCTTTGTTATTGTTTCTACTGCCCATTGCCCCTTTAAGTATGATTTGCCCCTTTGAGTATGATTTTAGTTTAATACCATATAGATATACAGTTGAAGTCAGAAGTTTACATACACCTTTAGCCAAATACATTTAAACTCAGTTTTTTCACAATTCCTGACATTTAAAAAAATTCCTGTTTTAGGTCAGTTAGGATCACCACTTTATTTTAAGAATGTGAAATGTCAGAATAATGGTAGAGAGAATGACTTATTTCAGCTTTTATTTCTTTCATCACATTCCCAGTGGGTCAGAAGTTTACATACACTCAATTAGTATTTGGTAGCATTGCCTATAAATTGTTTAACTTGGGTCAAACGTATTGGGTAGCCTTACACAAGCTTCCCACAATAAGTTGGGTGAATTTTGTCCCATTCCTCCTGACAGAGCTGGTGTAACTGAGACAGGTTTGTAGGCCTCCTTGCTCACACATGGTTTTTCAGTTCTGCCCACAGATTTCCTACAGGATTGAGGTTAGGGCTTTGTGATGGCCACTCCAATACCTTGACTTTATTGTCCTTAAGCCATTTTGCCACAACTTTGGAAGTATGCTTGGGGTCATTCTCCATTTGGAAGACCCATTTGCGACCAAGCTTTAACTTCCTGATTGATGTCTTGAGATGTTGCTTCAATATATCCACATAATTTTCCTGCCTCGTGATGCCGTCTATTTTGTGAAGTGCACCAGTCCCTCCTGCAGCAAAGCACCCCCACAACATGATGCTGCCACCCCCGTGCTTCACGGTTGGGATGGTGTTCTTCGGCTTTCAAGCTTCCCCCTTTTCCTCCAAACATAACGATGGTCATTATGGCCAAACAGTTCTATTTTTGTTTAATCAGACCAGAGGGTGTTTCTCCAAAAAGTACGATCTTTGTCCCCATGTGCAGTTGCAAACCGTAGTCTGACATTTTTATGGCGATTTTGGAGCAGTGGCTTCTTCCTTGCTGAGCGGCCTTTCAGGTTATGTCGATGTAGGACTCGTTTTACTGTGGATATAGATACTTTTGTACCTGTTTCCTCCAGCATCTTCACAAGGTCCTTTGCTGTTGTTCTGGGATTGATTTCCACTTTTCGCACCAAAGTAGACTCATCTCTAGGAGACAGAACGCGACTCCTTCTGAGCGGTATGATGGCTGCGTAGTCCCATGGTGGTTATACTTGTGTACTATTGTTTGTACAGATGAACATGGTACCGTCAGGCATTTGGAAATTGCTCCCAAGGATGAACCAGATTTGTGGAGGTCTACAATTTTTCTGATTTCTTTAGATTTTCCCATGGTGTCAAGCAAAGAGGCACTGAGTTTGAAGGTAGACCTTGAAATACATCCACAGGTAAACCTCCAATTGACTCAGATGATGTCAATTAGTCTATCAGAAGCTTCTAAAGCCATGACATCATTTTCTAGAATTCTCCAAGCTGTTTAAAGGCATAGTCAACTTAGTGTATGTAAACTTCTGACCCACTGGAATTGTGATACAGTGAATTGTAAGTGAAATAATCTGTCTGTAAACAATTGTTGGAAAAATGACTTGTGTCATGCACAAAGTAGATGTCCTAACAGACTTGCCTAAACTATATATTGTTTTAAGAAGATATGTGTGGAGTGGTTGAAAAACGAATTTTAATGACTCCAACCTAAGTTTATGTAAACTTCTGACTTCAACTGTAGAAACCAAGAGAGACAGAAAGCCCTTATGATAAACTTTTAAGAAGAAAGCTGTTGTTGTGGGGAAGAATATATTTCATGGCCCTAGAACATTCTCATAGTCACACACACACACACACACACACACACACACACACACACACACACACACACACACACACACACACAGGTGGTCGTGACAGTCGTGGCTGGTTTCTAAGCAACAACAGCCCTGTTGGTATATACAGGATGACGGCAGAGAGAGGAGATACAACGGCCTGGAAATTCACATTACAGAGACATAGTAACTTCATTCAAATACAAACATATACATATCTTTCCATCTCAATACACAGATAAACAGTGAAGAATGGGTGTAGGATTTGGGTTGTCACGTCTACTCCATCTCTTCCCCTCCGGCGTTCGACGTCGCCGGTACACCGTTCCTGGGATCCATCATTACGTTATGATACTCACCTGGACTCCATTACCTCCCTCCCTTTAATCTGATACTCCATTACCTCCTTCCTCAGTCGGTTCCTGGGATCCATCATTACGTTATGACACTCACCTGGACTCCATTACCTCCCTCCCTGGGGTTCCTTCCTCAGTCGGTTCCTGGGATCCATCATTACGTTATGACACTCACCTGGACTCCATTACCTCCCTCCCTGGGGTTCCTTCCTCAGTCGGTTCCTGGGATCCATCATTACGTTATGACACTCACCTGGACTCCATTACCTCCCTCCCTGGGGTTCCTTCCTCAGTCGGTTCCTGTGTTCATGCGTCAGCGTCACTGTTATTGTCGTCTCGTTTCGTGTTTGTTGATGTCTTATTAAATCTTATTCACCTGCACCTGCTTCTCGACTCACAGCGTCTCCGTTACAGTGGTGTGATTTGGGTTGGTTTTGATAAGCCAATAGGTTCAACTTCAAGCTGGTGTGATTTGGGTTGGTTTTGATAAGCCAATAGGTTCAACTTCAAGCTGGTGTGATTTGGGTTGGTTTTGATAAGCCAATAGGTTCAACTTCAAGCTGGTGTGATTTGGGTTGGTTTTGATAAGCCAATAGGTTCAACTTCAAGCTGGTGTGATTTGGGTTGGTTTTGATAAGCCAATAGGTTCAACTTCAATGTGGTGTGATTTGGGTTGGTTTTGATAAGCCAATAGGTTCAACTTCAAGCTGGTGTGATTTGGGTTGGTTTTGATAAGCCAATAGGTTCAACTTCAATGTGGTGTGATTTGGGTTGGTGTTGATAAGCCAATAGGTTCAACTTCAATGTGGTGTGATTTGGGTTGGTGTTGATAAGCCAATAGGTTCAACTTCAATGTGGTGTGATTTGGGTTGGTTTTGATAAGCCAGTAGGTTCAACTTCAAGCTGGTGTGATTTGGGTTGGTTTTGATAAGCCAATAGGTTCAACTTCAAGCTGGTGTGATTTGGGTTGGTTTTGATAAGCCAATAGGTTCAACTTCAATGTGGTGTGATTTGGGTTGGTTTTGATAAGCCAATAGGTTCAACTTCAATGTGGTGTGATTTGGGTTGGTTTTGATAAGCCAATAGGTTCAACTTCAATGTGGTGTGATTTGGGTTGGTTTTGATAAGCCAGTAGGTTCAACTTCAAGCTGGTGTGATTTGGGTTGGTTTTGATAAGCCAGTAGGTTCAACTTCAAGCTGGTGTGATTTGGGTTGGTTTTGATAAGCCAGTAGGTTCAACTTCAAGCTGGTGTGATTTGGGTTGGTTTTGATAAGCCAGTAGGTTCAACTTCAAGCTGGTGTGATTTGGGTTGGTTTTGATAAGCCAATAGGTTCAACTTCAATGTGGTGTGATTTGGGTTGGTTTTGATAAGCCAATAGGTTCAACTTCAATGTGGTGTGATTTGGGTTGGTGTTGATAAGCCAATAGGTTCAACTTCAATGTGGTGTGATTTGGGTTGGTGTTGATAAGCCAATAGGTTCAACTTCAAGCTGGTGTGATTTGGGTTGGTTTTGATAAGCCAATAGGTTCAACTTCAAGCTGGTGTGATTTGGGTTGGTGTTGATAAGCCAATAGGTGTGATTTGGGTTGGTTTTGATAAGCCAATAGGTGTGATTTGGGTTGGTTTTGATAAGCCAATAGGTGTGATTTGGGTTGGTTTTGATAAGCCAATAGGTGTGATTTGGGTTGGTTTTGATAAGCCAGTAGGTTCAACTTCAATGTGGTGTGATTTGGGTTATAATAGGTTTCTATAAACCGGTAAACTACAGCATCGAGGAGGTCTAGGGGCTTCGTTTAGGTTCTACTGATGTTGCAGTGTTACTTCCTACTTCCTGTTTCTTCTGCTTAGGGGGAAACGTAATTGATTTATTACAAAGCTAAAAGTTTCAAAACCAAATAGTCAAGTTGTCTAATTAATTATACATTCAACCCAAGAAGAAGAAGAAGAGAATAGAGAAATGTCATGAATAAAATTCAGACAGTTAGAATATAAAATAATAAAATAGAATTGAACGGTCCTATATTGATAGGACAGATTAGTAGCACCAGTGTCGGCCCGTCATTCAGGGCAGGTAGCGCAGAGCCCCACCTGTGTTGAGCCCCACCTGTGTTGAGCCCCACCTGTCCACACAAAGATTATAATATACACAGAACCAGTCAAAAGATTGGACACACCTACTACATTGTAGAATAATAGTGAAAACATCAAAACTATGGAATAACACATATGGAATCATGTAGTAACCAAAAAAGTGTTAAACAAATCAAAATATATTTTATATTTGAGATTCTTCAAAGTAGCCACCCTTTACCTTAATGACAGCTTTGCACACTCTTGACATTCTCTCAACCAGCTCCACCTGGAATGCTTTTCCAAACAGTCTTGAAGGAGTTCCCACATATGCTGAGCATTTGTTGGCTGCTTTTCCTTCACTTTTCCGTCCAACTTATCCCAAACCATCTCAATTGGGTTGAGGTCGGGTGATTGTAGAGGCCAGGTCATCTGATGAAGCACTCCATCACTCTCCTTCTTGGTCAAACAGCCCTTACACAGCCTGAAGGTGTGTTGGGTCATTGTCCTGTTGAAAAACAAATGATAGTCCCACTAAGCGCAAACCAGATGGGATGGTGTACTGCTGCAGAATGCTGTGGTAGCCATGCTGGTTAAGTGTGCCTTGAATTCTAAATAAATCACAGGGTGTCACCAGCAAAGCAGCATCACACCTCCTCCTCCATGCTTCATGGAAATACACAATGCTGTGGTAGCCATGCTTGATTGTTTTTGCGACTGCACTTGAAGAAACTTTAAAAGTTCTTGACATTTTACGGATTGACTGACCTTCATGTCAGCGCTTTCTGTGGTGGTGGGGCAGCCAGCAGAAAAATACGGAGCGTAGGGGTTGGTAATGTTCTGTAGTTGCGCCATGATTGGCTCAGTGTTCTGTCACTCATGAGGACACCACGTCACCTCAAAATCTACGGGGAGAGCTCGAAAATTCAAACCCCTCGGGTGCTGCCATAGAGTTACATTAGAAGTGCCCATCCAAGAAGGCTCATGGTCATTGGCCAAAGATAAAATGATATCTACCGTAGCTTTGTACCTGTACATGTCAACGTCATACTTTCAAAATCGTAGCTAGCAAGCTAGACAAGCAATCGTCAATCCAGCATGACTTCTGCCGCATTTCAAAAGTTAGTTAGCTCGGATTCTCTTCTATTTTGCCCGTCTTCTATTTTCCTCTGCTCTCTCTGCCCCGTGATGTTTTCGTGTATCCATCCTTGAAGGCGTGGTGGCACCCCGCCGCGCGCTCTCTCTCTCTCTCGCCTCCCTCCCGACTCTAGGATCTCCCATCTCCATCTCTGTCTCCGCCCCCAATGAATGCATCGTTTCATTCATTCACCTACTGTATGCAAAGGGTAGCGAGTCGCGTTCACTGACAAATGAACGACGCACCAACGACGCACCAAGAAGGACACGCAAGTGTATCGTAATCGCTTTGACAAAAAAACAACTAAAAAACGATTCAAAATAATCGTGGATTTTCTGCTAAATAACTGCAAGAAAACGCGATCTTTCTAAGACGTTCTGTGCCTCCCTATAGGCTGATAACGTTATGGATTCCTTGACAAGGTCGACAGTAACTTCAGGTAGTGGAATACGAGCGAAAGGTACGTGTGTATGAGGCGTGGGCTAGTTTATTTACCAGTTGATTGTGTGTAAAGCTGTCGTTTCCGGTATAAACGTGAATTTAGATTCATATGTTTTATTTAACTCACAGTAGGTTTCAGGGATGTTTATATATTAACCTATAGGCTATAGATGAGGTGAATATAAGGGCTGGTGTCAATGATGGTCCTGATGAGCTTTAGATTTTCAGGAAGATAACCCAGGAGAGGAGAGGAGAGAACAGGAGGGGAGGGGAGGGGAGATGATAGGAGAGGACATGAGAGGAGGGGAGGGGAGGGGAAAGGAGAGGAGATGAAAGGAGATGAGGGGAGAGGAGGGTAGAGGAGAGCAGAGGAGAGGAGAGAACAGGAGGGGAGGGTAGGGGAGAGGAGAGGAGGGGAGGGGAGGGGAGAGGAGATGAAAGGAGATGAGATGAAAGGAGATGAGGAGAATAGAGGAGGGGAGGGGATAGGAGATGAAAGGAGATGAGAGGAGAGGAGGGGAGGGGAGGGGATAGGAGAAGATGGGAGTGGAGAGGACAGGAGGGGAAAGGAGAGGAGGTGAGGGGAGAGGACAGGAGAGGAAGGGAGGGGAGGGGAAAGGAGAAGATGGTAAAGGAGAGGAGATGAGGGGAGGTGAGGAGATGAGGGCAGGGCAGGGGAGAGAAGTGAGAAGGGGAGAGGAGATGAGGGGAGGGGAGAGGAGATGAGGGGAGGGGAAAGGACAGGAAGGGAGGGGAGCAGAAAGGGGAAGAGGGGAAAGGAGAGGAGGTGAGGGAAAAGGACAGGAGAGGAAGGGAGGGGAGGGGAGGGGAGAGGAAGGGGGAAAGGCGAGGAGATGAGGGGAAGGGAGGGGAGGGGAAAGGAGAAGAGGGTAAAGGAGAGGTGAGGGGAGAGGAAGGGAGGGGAGGAGAGGGGAGAGGAAGGGGGAAAGGCGAGGAGATGAAGGGAAGGGAGGTGAGGGGAGAGGACAGGAGAAGAAGGGAGGGGAGGAGAAGAGGGGAGGTGAGGGGAGAGGAAGGGAGAAGAGGGGAAAGGGGAGGAGATGAGGGGAGGAGAGGAAAGGAGAAGAAGGGAGGGGAGGAGATGAGGGGAGATGATAGGAGAGGAAGGGAGGGGAGGAGAAAGGAGAGGAGATGAAGGGAGGTGAGGGGACAGGAGATGAGAAGGTGGGGGGATATTTAGTTTAGTCACATCTGTACTTCAGAGTATCATCAGTGACAACAAATGTATAATCCTGACACTGCTATGTTTTCTTCCAAGCAAATATTCAAAATGTGTGTTGAGAGAAATCATATCTATTTTCCTATTTCTATTTTCCAATAACACATTTATTGTACTGCAATTCAAGTAAGCCTAATGACTATAATATGCATTTGGTCATTCTCCACCAGGCTATCAATGTGAAGATCAACCATTGACTCCAACAACCAATCAATTCACTTCTAACTGTACCTGAGGGTGTTCTAGAAGACAACGCTATTGCCATGGAAACGCCCCCGGGTTCCAAGCGGAGGACGGTGGTCGCACAGATGGAGTCGCCCCGCGCAGTGGGTGTGGCTATGCTTGTTGACGTCCTCGGCAACACAGAACCCAACGCCAACCGGGGGGTGGAGCCTAAACTCAATCTCCAACTGTCGCCAGGTGAGGCCTCCCCCCATGTCGCCGCGGATACCAGGAAGTTGAATGGAGGACTTGGCAGTGGCACCTCCCCTTCCTGTCTGAGGGCTGATTGCACGGGAAAGGAGGGATCATGGCAGAGTAAAGGAGAGAGTATAGATGTGAGCGGAGGAGGGAGAGGAGGAGGGGTATTAAAACCACTAACAACACCTGAGAGAGAGGAAGCTAAGAAAAGCAGGATCCCTATGGCTCTCTCCTTGAAAACGGACACACACACCCACACACACTCCTCACACACCACACACACGACCACTACTAGCAGCGACCGAAGGCTGAGGTCTCCCAACATCAAACACACCACGAGCCCTAAAACACACACACACCGAACAGAACACACCTGGGATGCCAGCTCCAAAGTAGAACACTCCAGAACCCATCACTTGTCTGCGGTGAGCTCCAAGCCCTCGGCTTCCAGAACCATGCAGGGTTCTAAGGATAATCAGAAGGGTTCTAGTTCTAAAGGTCCTGCTCCACCACTCGCCCCTCTGGCCACCTCAAGCCCCAAATGTAGAACCACCGTTGACGTGATGCTCACATCAACCACCTCTGACATCATCACAGGGGGACGAGCTTCGGACTCTGACCTGTCGATGGGATCACTAGGGGTCAAGGGCAACACACCCCATAATTCTCCATTCCTGACCCCTGACCCCTTTGCTACGGCAACGGACAACACAGAGACGACTCTAGAAAATGCAGCTCGCCAACTGGAATCCAAAATGGCCGCCAAAGTCTCAGAGGGGTCGTCGACAGGGACGATGACATCACAGAGCGGCACCTGTCTGATAGGAGGGGGAATGTCCGTAGGACCTACGCTATCCCAGAAGGCCATGCAGCAGAGTGACACGGCGGCGACGTGCGAGGCCCTGGAGAGGGACGTCCATCCCCCAGAGTATCGCCGGGATGACGGGCATAGCCAAGACGATTGCGCAGGCCGGTTGCTGTGGGAGACCAAGCCACCTGGAGTCCCGCTGGGAGACCCGAGTCACGTGGGAGATGGAAATGTCATCGCCGTCACCGGCGGCAACAACAATGAAGCGTCGTCAAGGGCAACGGAGAAGGGGAAGAAAGAAATGGGAAGAAAGGAGGAGAAGGATAAACACCAGCCTCCAGGGACCTGGAGCTCCAGAGTGTGTAAAGAGGCCGGCACCATGACTAACCCCAGCGAGGTGAGGCGTTCCTGGGGTGAGGCCCGGAGGGAGGTGGGGGTTCAGGCTGTAGTGGAGGTGTGTGACCGCTCCGCCACTACCAGCCCCCGCCTGCTCACCCTGTCCCTACGCACTCACCGTGGCAACGCAGGGAAACAGGAAGGGGTTGCTAGTGACGGACATAGAGACACAGACTCGCGGTCCAATGGGCTGACAGCTGGGGTTCAGAGGGGGAGTATCCTTGTCTGTGACCTCTGCATGGACCAGCAGGTCAGAGGTCAGGGGTTAAATGGAGAACTGGGGCCTTTGATTGGTTTACAGAGCTCTCAGTCAAGGTTGGTCACACCGCAGAACCAGGAGGAGGGACTGAATGCAGTAGCCCCGCCCCTGTGCTGCATTCCTATTGGCCTAGCCCCATTCCAACACATCTGTCAGATAGACATCGAGCTCTGCAGCCAATCAGAGCACCCGAGCAGTAAAGATAAGCTGCCGACCACCAATGAGGAGCTGCCGACCACTGTCACCAACGACAAGCAGCAGAAACCATCCGAAACCCACAGCAAAGCTAAAACCAGACAGACAGACAATTCAGGTACCAAGACTAGCCACAAACACAGAACCCACTCCTCTCCTTCCCACTCCTCCTCTCACAGGACCCACAGACACAAACCAGGCTCGGGCAGAGACAAACAGAAACCGGGGTTGGAATGGAACCAGACTGGATCGGACCTGTTCCAGCCAGACCCAGGGAAGAGTACCACCAAACTGACTGCGGAGAATCCAGAACGAGCTGGTGACCCCGAACAGGAGAGGAAGGACTCTGGGCCGGTGCAGAACGTGGTTTGGGACGAACAAGGGATGACCTGGGAGGTGTACGGCGCGTCGGTGGATCTAGAGAGTCTGGGGTTCGCCATCCAGTCACACCTGCAGTGTAAGATCCGAGAGCACGAGAAACGCATCGGAACACTACGGAAGTCTGTCTCCCTAGAGGTTCCCTCTCCGGGAGCGAAGAAGTGGAAGGAGAAGAAGAAGAAGAGGAGCGTTTTCCGGTCAATATGCCGACCGGGATGCTGCAGGAAACCTCCCGCGTCGCCCGCAGGGAAGTGATAGGACCTCGGAATGTTTGGAATGTTTACAGACAAATTCTAGAACGTTCTAAATCTAGATTGTAGATCCGTTCTAGAACATCACCCGCCAGGAAGCGAGAGAATTTTCAGGAACGTTCGTGGGCATTCCAGAATGTTCACGGATGGATATTCTAGAACAACATTATAGTCACAGGAGGTTGGTGGCCCTCTAATTGGGGAGGACGGGGCTCGTGGTAGCGACTGGAGCGGAGTTAGTGGAACGGTATCAAATACACCCAAACACCTGGTTTCCATGGTTTCCATGTTGTTTGCTGCCATTCCATTGACTCTATCCCAGCCTCCATTATTATGATTGCTCCTCCCACTCGGCAGCCTCCCACTGGTTCTAATCTGGAACATTAGAACATTCTGGAACAGCAAACCTGTTCCTGAAATCTGATTACGAGGATACATTTTCTACGGTTGTATCTTGGAGTCGTTCTCGGAAGGAGAAGAGATGTTCAATCCGTCAACTGTTGGTAGCACAAGGACACAAAAACCCCCCCCCGAAACTATGGACGACTTTCACGCATTGTTATGATACCACGTATCTGCTGTTAGCCAAGAACAGTAGCCACACGAACAGCAAGGTTATGTCCCAGAAGGCACTCTGTTACACCCTACTTATAGTGTGCTACTTTTGACCAGAGCCCATACAGGGAATAAGGGGGGGTAGGGGGGGGGCATTTTGGGACACGGACCATGACCTATACTGTATCACTGTATCATTGAACGAAGAAGATGAGTTTGTAGCTAAAACTGAAAAAAATGCAATACGATTTATATGATTCTCAAGTATGTATGAGAGTAGCTACAATACACTGTTTATCGACATCAGCTGTTTTTCACTGAGGAGAGACTCAATATACATTCATATCAGCTGTTTTCACTGAGGAGAGACTCAATATACATTCATATCAGCTGTTTTCACTGAGGAGAGACTCAATATACATTCATATCAGCTGTTTTCACTGAGGAGAGACTCAATATACATTCATATCAGCTGTTTTCACTGAGGAGAGACTCAATATACATTCATATCAGCTGTTTTCACTGAGGAGAGACTCAATATACATTCATATCAGCTGTTTTCACTGAGGAGAGACTCAATATACATTCATATCAGCTGTTTTCACTGAGGAGAGACTCAATATACATTCACATCAGCTGTTTTTCAGTGAGGAGAGACTCAATATACATTCATATCAGCTGTTTTCACTGAGGAGAGACTCAATATACATTCATATCAGCTGTTTTCACTGAGAGACTCAATATATATTCAGATCAGCTGTTTTCACTGAGAGACTCAATATATATTCATATCAGCTGTTTTCACTGAGGAGAGACTCAATATATATTCATATCAGCTGTTTTCAGTGAGGAGAGACTCAATATATATTCATATCAGCTGTTTTCACTGAGGAGAGACTCAATATATATTCATATCAGCTGTTTTCACTGAGATACTAAATATACATTCATATCAGCTGTTTTCACTGAGGAGAGACTCAATATACATTCATATCAGCTGTTTTCACTGAGGAGAGACTCAATATATATTCATATCAGCTGTTTTCACTGAGAGACTCAACATACATTCACATCAGCAGTTTTCACTGAGAGACTCAATATACATTCATATCAGCTGTTTTCACTGAGGAGAGACTCAATATACATTCACATCAGCTGTTTTCACTGAGGAGAGACTCAATATATATTCATATCAGCTGTTTTCACTGAGGAGAGACTCAATATACATTCATATCAGCTGTTTTCACTGAGAGACTCAATATACATTCATATCAGCTGTTTTCACTGAGGAGAGACTCAATATATATTCAGATCAGCTGTTTTCACTGAGGAGAGACTCAATATACATTCATATCAGCTGTTTTCACTGAGAGACTCAATATATATTCAGATCAGCTGTTTTCACTGAGAGACTCAATATACATTCATATCAGCTGTTTTCACTGAGGAGAGACTCAATATACATTCATATCAGCTGTTTTCACTGAGAGACTCAATATACATTCATATCAGCTGTTTTCACTGAGAGACTCAATATATATTCACATCAGCTGTTTTCACTGAGAGACTCAACATACATTCATATCAGCTGTTTTCACTGAGGAGAGACTCAATATATATTCACATCAGCTGTTTTCACTGAGGAGATCATAGGTGGTATTTTGTTTAATAGTTTAGACTAACACTAACAGAAATACATTAATTATACATTTTACTGTGACACAATGGAATACACTGTATTAGTACTGTATAGGAATGGAGCAAGAACCCTGTAGTATAGGGCTTCACGAGTGCTTGAAGCGTCACCACAGACCCGGGTTAGATCCCAGGCTGTGTCACAACCAGTCGTGACCTGGAGTCCCATAGGGCGGCGCACAATTGGCCCAGTGTCGTCCGGGTTAGAATAGGGTTTGGCCCAGTGTCGTCCGGTGTCAGAGGAGGGTTTGGCCGGTGGGGGCTCTACTTGGCTCATCGCGCTCTAGCGACTCCTTGTGGCGGGCCGGGTGCCTGCAGGCTGACTTTGGTCGTCAGTTGAACGGTGTTTCCTCCGACACGTTGGTGCGTCTGGCTTCCCGGGTTAAGCGGGGAGGGTGTTAAGGAGTGCGGTTTAGTGAGTCACGTTTCGGAGGATGCATGACTCGACCTTCGCCTCTCCCGAGCCCGTTAGGGAGTTGCAGCGATGAGACAAGATTGCAATTGGATATCACGAAATTGGGTGGGGGGGTAAAATACAACAACAACAACAAAAAACACTGTGGCAAGAAATAACTTATATTTATCTTATATTTGATCACATTCCAGGACTTCAAAATAACTTTATTTATCTTATATATGATCACATTCCAGGACTTCAAAATAACTTTATTTATCTTATATATGATCACATTCCAGGACTTCAAAATAACTTTATTTATCTTATATATGATCACATTCCAGGACTTCAAAATAACTTTATTTATCTTATATATGATCACATTCCAGGAATTCAAAATAACTTTATTCATATTTTACAGTATATGATCACATTCCAGGACTTCAAAATAACTTTATTCATATTTTACAGTATATGATCACATTCCAGGACTTCAAAATAACTTTATTCATATTTTACAGTATATGATCACATTCCAGGACTTCAAAATAACTATGATACAGTATATTGTAGCACTCCGTTTTAGCTAACTCATAGTAACTCTACTATTCCATTAACTTTCCCAAGATGTCCCCAGGTCTTCTAGAAATCCTGCTTGGAAGATCCCGTGAATTTAAACGGAATAAACAGGAGTCCTGTGAGTCCTCTAACCAGGATATCTGTAAAATGTGGGCTGTGGGAAAGTGCGTGTCATTTTGATGGCCTATTTCCAGCTAGCTGTAATACAACAGGACAGATTGCCTCAGCATTTCAGAAGCTTTCACCTGTCTGCTTTTACTGTTGGTTAATATTTCATCCACTTCCTCTGTTAGAATCCCCACGCTGACACACACACACACACACACACACACACACACACACACACACACACACACGCCAGAGAGCTTTTATTCTGCACTTAGAGGCCTTGCGAGGGAGGTGGGTGGAGGTTAGGAAGTTGTACTGAGTGTCGTGATGTGATCAGTGAAATGAAAAAGCGTGTCTCTTGTCTCTCCCACAGGACACAGTGTCTCGTACTGGGTCATACGTTAGACTCTTGATGTAATTGCTAACAGAGTTAGCTCTGAGAGGATTTGATTGGTGTTAGCAATAAAAGGGGCAAACTTCCTACCTAGCCTATCAGAGGGCAAGGCGGGAGCTATTTCCATATTGCGTACACCTGTCAAATCCACTCAGATCTCCATAAGTGAATGGGACGTAGAGTTTAGAGGTCCATTTGGTGATTGTGTATTAACACTGATAGAGGAGGGGGGCTCACCTCACCTCCTGTTTCTTTTAGGACTTTAAGATCATATTTAATGTTCTATTTATGTACTCTATCCACTACACATGATTTGAATTCATCTGGAAAAACTAAAGTCTTTCAAAATTGGAAGAAAACCCTGTGTGTGTTCGTTGTTTCATTCCGTGTGGAATACGTGCCCTACTTCTATTTGGAAAGATATATGGAAATATTCTCTCTCTCTCTCTCTCTCTCTCTCTCTCTGTCTCTCTCTCTCTCTGTCTCTCTCTCTCTCTGTCTCTCTCTCTCTCTCTCTCTCTGTCTCTCTCTGTCTCTCTCTCTCTCTCTCTGTCTCTCTCTCTCTGTCTCTCTCTCTCTCTCTGTCTCTCTCTCTGTCTCTCTCTCTGTCTCTCTCTCTGTCTCTCTCTCTGTCTCTCTCTCTGTCTCTCTCTCTCTCTCTCTCTCTCTCTCTCTCTGTCTCTCTCTCTCTCTCTCAGAGGCTGTTTGAATCACAGAGGCCTGTTTGAATCACAGAGCTTAATTAAATCACAGAGTCTGTTTGATTCACAGAGTCTGTTTGAATCACAGAAGCCTGTTTGAATCACAGAGGCCTGTTTGAATCACAGAGCTTAATTAAATCACAGAGTCTGTTTGATTCACAGAGTCTGTTTGATTCACAGAGTCTGTTTGAATCACAGAAGCCTGTTTGAATCACAGAGGCCTGTTTGAATCACAGAGGCCTGTTTGAATCACAGAAGCCTGTTTGAATCACAGAGGCCTGTTTGAATTATTCACACTGTATTCAAGTAACGGTGCATGTTCACAGGGAAAAGAAGGAGAGCAGGGATATTTTATTTAAAGGGAGACACACACCAGCTGGAGAACGGGTTGATGGTGTTCCCTGATCACATACTATAGCCAGATGAGACATTCTATAAGGAATCAGTATAGCCAGAGGAATCATTCTATGAGGAATCATTCTATGAGGAATCAGTATAGCCAGAGGAATCAGTC
This sequence comes from Oncorhynchus mykiss, assembly GCF_057628025.1. Lineage (NCBI taxonomy): Eukaryota > Metazoa > Chordata > Actinopteri > Salmoniformes > Salmonidae > Oncorhynchus > Oncorhynchus mykiss. The sequence continues at coordinate 6,437,340 of NC_143030.1, forward strand.
TATGAGGAATCAGTATAGCCAGAGGAATCAGTATAGCCAGAGGAATCAGTCTATGGGGAATCAGTATAGCCAGAGGAATCATTCTATGAGGAATCAGTATAGCCAGAGGAATCAGTCTATGAGGAATCAGTATAGCCAGAGGAATCAGTCTATGAGGAATCAGTATAGCCAGAGGAATCAGTCTATGAGGAATCAGTATAGCCAGAGGAATCAGTCTATGAGGAATCAGCATAGCCAGAGGAATCAGTCTATGAGGAATCAGTATAGCCAGAGGAATCAGTCTATGAGGAATCAGTATAGGAGATGAGATGATTGTGGACTTCAGGAAACAGCAGAGGGAACACCCCCCTATCCACATCGATGGAACAGTAGTGGAGAGGGTAGTAAGTTTTAAGTTCCTCGGCGTACACATCACAGACAAACTGAATTGGTCCACCCACACAGACAGCATCACCGGGGGCAAACTACCTGCCCTCCAGGACACCTACACCACCCGATGTCACAGGAAGGCCATAAAGATCATCAAGGACAACAACCACCCGAGCCACTGCCTGTTCACCCCGCTATCATCCAGAAGGCGAGGTCAGTACAGGTGCATCAAAGCTGGGACCGAGAGACTGAAAAACAGCTTCTATCTCAAGGCCATCAGACTGTTAAACAGCCACCACTAACATTGAGTGGCTGCTGCCAACACACTGACTCAACTCCAGCCACTTTAATAATGGGAATTGATGGGAAATGATGTAAATATATCACTAGCCACTTTAAACAATGCTACCTTATATAATGTTACTTACCCTACATTATTCATCTCATATGTATACGTATATACTGTACTCTATATAATCTACTGCATCTTTATGTAATACATGTATCACTAGCCACTTTAACTATGCCACTTTGTTTACATACTCACCTCATGTATATACTGTACTCAATACCATCTACTGCATCTTGCCTATGCCGCTCTGTACCATCACTCATTCATATATCTTTATGTACATATTCTTTATCCCCTTACTTCTTTATCCCCTTAGCTCTACTGATAAGAGGATGTGTCTCCCTCTAGTGGACAGAGACAGATATAAAATATACAGGGGGCACCTGTACCAAGTCAGTGTGTAGGTGGAGGCGAAGTGTCTATGCATAGGTAACAAACAAACAGCGAGTAGCAGCAGTGTACAAGGGGAGGGGGCGCGATTTTTATGAATTGTTCAGCGGTCTAATGGCTTGGGGGTAGAAGCTGTTGAGTAGTGATACTGTTCTCATTTTAATTCTCACAGAGACAGACAGTGCTACAGTTAAAGGGTTAACACACCAGAGGAGGCTGGTGGGGGGAGCTGTAGGAGGACGGGCTCATTGTAATGGCTGGAACGGAATAAATGAGACAGACAGTGCTACAGTTAAAGGGTTAACACACCAGAGGAGGCTGGTGGGAGGAGCTGTAGGAGGACGGGCTCATTGTAATGGCTGGAATGGAATAAATGAGACAGACAGTGCTACAGTTAAAGGGTTAACACACCAGAGGAGGCTGGTGGGAGGAGCTGTAGGAGGACGGGCTCATTGTAATGGCTGAAACGGAATAAGCAGCAGCACAATTAGACCCAATCAAATCATAAGAAAACAAAAAGATAATTACAAAAAAAGATTATTTTTTTTACAAAAATATCAGAGCAAACTAGAATACTATTTGGCCTTAAACAGAGAGTACACAGTAGCAGAATACCTGACCACTGTGACTGACCCAAACTTAAGGAATGTTTTGACTATGTACAGACTCAGTGAGCATAGCCTTGCTATTGAGAAAGGCCGCCGTAGGCAGACCTGGCTCTCAAGAGAAGACAGGCTATGTTCTCACTGCCCACAAAATGAGGTGGAAACCGAGCTGCACTTCCTAACCTCCTGCCCAATGTATGACCATATTAGAGAGACATATTTCCCTCAGATTACACAGATCCACAAATAATTAGAAAACAAACCAGATGTTGATAAACTCCCATATCTACTGGGTTAAATACCACAGTGTGCCATCACAGCAGCAATATTTGTGATCTGTTGCCACAAGAAAAGGTCAACCAGTGAAGAACAAACACCATTGTAAATACAACCCATGTTTATGTTTACAGTATTTATGCTCCCTTTTGTACTTTAACTATTTGCACATCATTACAACTCTGTATATATATATATATATATATATATATAATATGACATTTGAAATGTCTTTACTCTTTTGGAAATTCCGTGAATGTAATGTTTACTCTTAATTTAATTGTTTATTTCACTTTTGTTTATCTATTTCACTTGCTTTGGCAATGTTAATATATGTTTCCCATGCCAATAAAGCCCCTTTAATTGAATTGAGAGAGAGACAGAGAGGAGAGAGAGAGAGAAGAGAGAGAGATAGGAGAGAGAGAAAGAGAGAAAGAGAGACAGAGAGAGAGGAGAGAGACAGAGAGAGATAGGAGAGAGAGAGAGAGAGAGACGGAGAGAGAGAGAGAGAGAGAGAGAGAGAGAGGGTGGGGTAGAGAGAGAGAAAGAGGGTGGGGTAGAGAGAGAGAAAGAGGGTGGGGTAGAGGAACAGAAATGGTGAGATAGAGTGAGAGATGGTGGTTGGTGGGGGGGGTGAGCAAGGGTAGGGGGGGGGGGGGGCAAGAGTGAGAGATACTTTATGGCGCAAATAGACCTGGCACACGGCCAAAACCACACACACCCCTGTACCCTATTGGATGCGTGTATTTGTGTTCTTTGAATGATGATTGGTGCGTCAGGGCACCGTTTAAAATGCATTGAGCAAAGCCCCTCAAGACCGGTTCAGAGCTGGGAACAATTTTCACCTGCACGTCGGGAAGGCCCATTAAGCTACCATACCATACGTAAGAACTGCAAAAGTGAGTTGAAATGTCAATTTTTTCCCGCCGTTTCTGACAGTACTATTCCGATGATTCATTATGAGGTAGAATTAACTATCTAGTCTACCTGACTGTTTCTTCTATTCTACAGTTTCTGATGATAGCAATTGTGTTTTTCTTTGAGTAGTTGACCACCACGCAGAGTCGATAACCCCGTTTATAAACCCAGAGTCGTTACACTACCCCCTCTTTCAAAGAGCGCGTCGTCGCGCTAGGAACACGCTCACCGGCCAATCACACGCACTGTCGTGGATGCAAGGTCTGATACCACTTCTGACACCAATGTCATGAAACAGGCAGGGAAGCAGGTCTCGAACCCTCGACCTTCTAAAGCCCTAAGTCCAGCGCTCTCTCCCCTGTGCCGCAAAAGCATGCTCAAACGGCAGAGTCGATATCCGCGCGTATAAACCCACGGTCGTCACAGTATTCTGTTCATAGACTTCTAATCATGGAAATCATGAACTTGTCATGCGTCTGAACCTACATTTAAATGTGTCTACCGTGTCCACAGTGTGTCCGGAATCCCCTTTCCTGCGCTATATTCAAATGCCGGTATGCATTCTACAAACGGTGGAATAGGCTAAATATGATAATTACACAACTGACGGCAGTAGCTAACTAGCCATCTAACCTCTGTAGCTAGCCAGCAAGCTAGCAAATAACAGTAAAGGGATTTTTCCACTCCTCATATTGTCCAGTGTTGGTGATCGTGTGCCCACAGGACTTCACAGTAACATCATTTACAGTTGACGGGGGTCAGCTCCAGCAGGGCAGAAATGTGAGGAACTGACTTGTTGGAAAGGTTTCATCCTATGACGGTGCCATGTTATAAGTCACTGTACTCTTCATTCAGGCCATTATACTGCCAGTGTTTGTCTATGGAGATTGCATGGCTGTGTGCTCGATCTTATACACCTGTCAGCCACGGGTGTGGCTGAAATAGGCAAATCCACTATTTTGAATGGGTGTCCACATACCGTAGTTATGATGTATATTTGGACTGCAAAAGTGGGCCCCATGTTTCACTGCCATGCACATCGCTCACTTGCTCTCTCCCTCTACCCTCCCCTCGCTCCCTCTCTCTCCCTCTACCCTCCTCTCTCTCCCTCTACCCTCCCCTCTCTCTCCCTCTACCCTCCCCTCTCTCCCTCTCTCTCCCTCTACCCTCCCCTCGCTCCCTCTCTCTCCCTCTACCCTCCCCTCGCTCCCTCTCTCTCCCTCTACCCTCCCCCTCTCTCTCCCTCTACCCTCCCCTCGCTCCCTCTCTCTCCCTCTACCCTCCCCTCTCTCTCCCTCTACCCTCCCCTCTCTCTCCCTCTACCCTCCCCTCGCTCCCTCTCTCTCCCTCTACCCTCCCCTCTCTCTCCCTCTACCCTCCCCCTCTCTCTCCCTCTACCCTCCCCTCGCTCCCTCTCTCTCCCTCTACCCTCCCCCTCTCTCTCCCTCTACCCTCCCCTCGCTCCCTCTCTCTCCCTCTACCCTCCCCCTCTCTCTCCCTCTACCCTCCCCTCGCTCCCTCTCTCTCCCTCTACCCTCCCCCCCTCTCTCCCTCTACCCTCCCCTCTCTCTCCCTCTACCCTCCCCTCGCTCCCTCTCTCTCCCTCTACCCTCCCCTCACTCCCTCTCTCTCCCTCTACCCTCCCCTCTCTCTCTCCCTCTACCCTCCCCTCGCTCCCTCTCTCTCCCTCTACTCTCCCCTCGCTCCCTCTCTCTCCCTCTACCCTCCCCTCTCTCTCCTTCCCTCTACCCTCCCTTCGCTCCCCCTCTTTCCCTCTACGCTCCCCTCGCTCCCTCTCTCTCCCTCTACTCTCCCCTCACTCCCTCTCTCTCCCTCTACCCTCCCCTCTCTCTCCTTCCCTCTACCCTCCCTTCGCTCCCTCTCTCTCTCTCTCCCTCTACCCTCCCCTCGCTCCCTCTCTCTCCCTCTACCCTCCCCTCTCTCTCCCTCTACCCTCCCCTCTCTCTGACTGTGATCTTCATCTTGTATTCTCCAGGGAGAGACCCTCCATCGAACCTCTACTCTCCCTTCGCTCCCTCTCTCTCCCTCTACCCTCCCCTCGCTCCCTCTCTCTCCCTCTACTCTACCCTCCCCTCTCTCTCCTTCCCTCTACCCTCCCCTCTCTCTCCCTCTACCCCCCCATCTCTCTCTGACTGTGATCTTCATCTTGTATTCTCCAGGGAGAGACCCTCCATCGAACCTCTACTCTACCCTCCCCTCTCTCTCCCTCTACCCCCCATCTCTCTCCTTCCCTCTACCCTCCCCTCTCTCTCCCTATACCCCCCATCTCTCTCTGACTGTGATCTTCATCTTGTATTCTCCAGGGAGAGACCCTCCATCGAACCTCTACTCTACCCTCCCCTCTCTCTCCCTCTACCCCCCATCTCTCTCCTTCCCTCTACCCTCCCCTCTCTCTCCCTCTACCCCCCATCTCTCTCTGACTGTGATCTTCATCTTGTATTCTCCAGGGAGAGACCCTCCATCGAACCTCTACTCTACCCTCCCCTCTCTCTCCCTCTACCCTCCCCTCTCTCTCCCTCTACCCCCCCATCTCTCTCTGACTGTGATCTTCATCTTGTATTCTCCAGGGAGAGACCCTCCATCGAACCTCCAGATCTCAAACAGTCCAACCGCGATCATGTCTTCAACTATGTTCATCAACCTGGTACGCTGCGGTCGGTCTCCGTTCGGACGCCACACTGCCTTTCTGACTGCACGGTCCCCCTTGTCCCTACCAGCCTCCCCCTTGTCCCCCCCAGCCTCCCCCAGTGCGGTCCAAGTCCGGTGGAAGTGTACTGCTCGGTTTGTCTCTGACGCTAGCGGTCGACCGACCACCTGGGACTCCTTTGGGACCTGGGACAATAGGATAGAGGAGCCCATTCTGCTGTCTCCTAGGAAACCCACCCCACAGGTATGTGTTATATACAGTCGGGTCCATAAATATTTAATATTTTGACCACGTTATTATCATTCTGGCTTTGTACGCCACCACAATGGATTTGAAAGTGCAGACTTCCAACTTTAATTTGATGTCATTTACATCCAAATCGGGAAGAACTGTGTAGGAATTACAGCACTTTTTATATGTGCCCCCCACCCCAATTTTAATGGCTCAAAAGTAATTGAACAAACTAACATAATCATAAATTAAATTGTACATTTGAATACTTGGTTGCAAAACCTTTTAGGGTGAATGAAGTCTGGAACCCATAGACATCACCAGAGGCTGGGTTTCTTCCCTGCTCTGCCAGACTTTTACTGTGTCTTCAGCTCAATTGGATTCAGGTCAGGTGATTGACTTGGCCATTGCAAGGTGACCGGAAACATGACCGAATACAATCAGTGTAGCTATTCCCTCCGCAAGGCAATCAGACAAGCTAAGCGTCAGTATAGAGACAAAGTGGAGTCGCAATTCAACGGCTCAGACACGAGGTATGTTGTCAGGGTCTACAGTCAATCACGGACTACAAGAAGAAAAACCAGCCCGTCGCCGACCAGGACGTCTTGCTCCCAGACAGACTAAACAACTTCTTTGCTCGCTTTGAGGACAATACAGTGCCACCGACACGGCCTGCAACGAAAACATGCGGTCTCTCCTTCATTGTAGCCGACGTGAGTAAAACATTTAAACGTGTTAACCCTCGCAAGGCTGCAGGCCCAGACGGCATCCCCAGCCGCGTCCTCAGAGCATGCGCAGACCAGCTGGCTGGTGTGTTTACGGACATATTCAATCAATCCCTATACCAGTCTGCTGTTCCCACATGCTTCAAGAGGGCCACCATTGCCCCTGTTCCCAAGAAAGCTAAGGTAACTGAGCTAAACGCCTACCGCCCCGTAGCACTCACTTCCGTCATCATGAAGTGCTTTGAGAGACTAGTCAAGGACCATATCACCTCCACCCTACCTGACACCCTAGACCCACTTCAATTTGCTTACCGCCCCAATAGGTCCACAGACGATGCAATCTCAACCACACTGCACACTGCCCTAACCCATCTGGACAAGAGGAATACCTATGTGAGAATGCTGTTCATCGACTACAGCTCAGCATTTAACACCATAGTACCCTCCAAACTCGTCATTAAGCTCGAGACCCTGGATCTCGACCCCGCCCTGTGCAACTGGGTCCTGGACTTCCTGACGGGCCGCCCCCAGGTGGTGAGGGTAGGTAACAACATCTCCACCCCGCTGATCCTCAACACTGGGTCCCCACAAGCGTGCGTTCTCAGCCCTCTCCTGTACTCCCTGTTCACTAACGACTGCACGCCTCCAACTCAATCATCAAGTTTGCAGACGACACTACAGTGGTGGGCTTGATTACCAACAACGACGAGACGGCCTAC
>NC_143030.1:6452092-6474592 GCF_057628025.1 Oncorhynchus mykiss
GACCTCTAGTAGATACTGCAGGCTATAACTGGGCCTCTATTAGACTACTGCAGGCTATAACTGGGCCTCTACTAGACTACTACAGGCTATAACTGGGCCTCTAGTAGACTACTGCAGGCTATAACTGGACCTCTAGTAGACTACTGCAGGCTATAACTGGGCCTCTATTAGACTACTGCAGGCTATAACTGGGCCTCTACTAGACTACTACAGGCTATAACTGGGCCTCTAGTAGACTACTGCAGGCTATAACTGGGCCTCTAGTAGACTACTGCAGGCTATAACTGGGCCTCTACTAGACTACTACAGGCTATAACTGGGCCTCTAGTAGACTACTGCAGGCTATAACTGGGCCTCTACTAGACTACTACAGGCTATAAGTGGGCCTCTAGTAGACTACTGCAGGCTATAACTGGGCCTCTACTAGACTACTACAGGCTATAACTGGGCCTCTAGTAGACTACTGCAGGCTATAACTGGGCCTCTACTAGACTACTACAGGCTATAACTGGGCCTCTAGTAGACTACTGCAGGCTATAACTGGGCCTCTAGTAGACTATTGCAGGCTATAACTGGGCCTCTACTAGACTACTGCAGGCTATAACTGGGCCTCTACTAGACTACTACAGGCTATAACTGGGCCTCTAGTAGACTACTGCAGGCTATAACTGGGCCTCTACTAGACTACTACAGGCTATAAGTGGGCCTCTAGTAGACTACTGCAGGCTATAACTGGGCCTCTACTAGACTACTACAGGCTATAACTGGGCCTCTAGTAGACTACTGCAGGCTATAACTGGGCCTCTAGTAGACTACTGCAGGCTATAACTTGGCCTCTATTAGACTACTGCAGGCTATAAGTGGGCCTCTAGTAGACTACTGCAGGCTATAACTGGGCCTCTATTAGACTACTGCAGGCTATAACTGGGCCTCTATTAGACTACTGCAGGCTATAACTGGGCCTCTAGTAGACTACTGCAGGCTATAACTGGGCCTCTAGTAGACTACTGCAGGCTATAACTGGGCCTCTAGTAGACTATTGCAGGCTATAACTGGGCCTCTAGTAGACTACTGCAGGCTATAACTGGGCCTCTAGTAGACTACTGCAGGCTATAACTGGGCCTCTAGTAGACTACTGCAGGCTATAACTGGGCCTCTAGTAGACTACTGCAGGCTATGACTGGGCCTCTAGTAGACTACTGCAGGCTATAACTGGGCCTCTAGTAGACTACTGCAGGCTATAACTGGGCCTCTAGTAGACTACTGCAGGCTATAACTGGGCCTCTAGTAGACTACTGCAGGCTATAACTGGGCCTCTAGTAGACTACTGCAGGCTATAACTGGGCCTCTAGTAGACTACTGCAGGCTATAACTGGGCCTCTAGTAGACTACTGCAGGCTATAACTGGGCCTCTAGTAGACTACTGCAGGCTATAACTAATTCTCTCTCCCTCCCTCCCTCCCTCCCTCCCTCCCTCCCTCCCTCCCTCCCTCCCTCCCTCCCTCCCTCCCTCCCTCCCTCCCTCCCTCCCTCTTTTGATCTTTCTTTCTTCTCTGTCTCTCTCTCTCTCTTTCTGTCTCTCTCTAATTCTCTGTCTCTCTCTCTCTCTTATTCTCTCTCTCTTTTCTCTCTTATTCTCTCTCTCCTCCTCTCTCTCTCCCCTCTCCCCCCTCTCTACCCCCCCCCCCCCCTCTTTCTCTCTCCCATCCTCTCCCCCCCCCCCCCCTCTCTCTCTCATCATTGACATGTATGTCGGTGTTGTGTCTGTAGAGAGGCCCTACAGCAGGAGGATGACCTGGAGAAGGCTCTGACCCAAGCCTTTCTGGAGGTGGACAAAGCCCTATACACACACCTCTCTTACTTTGGCAACGGTAAGAGACACTCACACACTTACACACACACAGACAACGCCTCCACTGATAAAGTTTGACAATCAATCAGATTTAAATAAAGCCCTTTTTTACATCAGCCGATGTCACAAAATGCTTTTATACAGAAACTGATATCAGTTGACCGCTCCCTGAAACACGTCAGCGTGCAGGCCTTTCTAATCGACCTGGCCGGGGTATCCTGGAAGGATATTGATCTCATCCCCTCAGTAGAGGATGCCTGGTTATTGTTTTTAAATTCCTTCCTCACCATCTTAAATAAGCATGCCCCATTCAAGAAATGTAGAACCAGGAACAGATATAGCCCTTGGTTCTCTCCAGACCTGTCTGCCCTTAACCAACACAAAAACATCCTATGGCGTTCTGCATTAACATCGAACGGCCCCCGTGATATGCAACTTTTCAGGAAAGCTAGAAACCAATATTTACAGGCAGTTAGAAAAGCCAAGGCTAGCTTTTTCAAGCAGAAATTTGCTTCCTGCAACACTAACTAAAACATGTTCTGGGACACTGTAAAGTCCATGGAGAATAAGAACACCTCCTCCCAGCTGCCCACTGCACTAAGGATAGGAAACACTGTCACCACCGATAAACCAAGGCTGATAATCCACTATAATTGAGAATTTCAATAAGCATTTTTCTACGGCTGGCCATGCTTTCCACCTAGCTACCCCTACCCCGGTCAACAGCACTGCACCCCCCACAGCAACTCGCCCAAGCCTTCCCCATTTATCCTTCTCCCAAATCTGCTCAGCTGATGTTCTGAATGAGCTGCAAAATCTGGACCCCTACAAATCAGCCGGGCTAGACAATCTGGACCCTTTCTTTCTAAAATTATCTGCCGAAAATTGTTGCCACCCCTATCACTAGACTGTTCAACCTCGCTTTCGTGTCGTCTGAGATTCCCAAAGATTGGATAGCAGCTCCGGTCATCCCCCTCTTCAAAGGGGGGGGGACACTCTTGACCCAAACTGCTACAGACCTATATCTATCCTACCATGCCTTTCTAAGGTCTTCGAAAGCCAAGTTAACAAACATATTACCGACCATTTCGAATTCCAACATACCTTCTCCGCTATGCAATCTGGTTTCAGAGCTGGTCATGGGTGCACCTCAGCCACGCTCAAGGTCCTAAACGATATCTTAACCGCCATCGATAAGAAACAATACTGTGCAGCCGTATTTAATGACCCGGCCAAGTCTTTCGACTTTGTCAATCACCACATCCTCATTGGCAGACTCGACAGCCTTGGTTTCTCAAATGATTGCCTCGCCTGGTTCACCAACTACTTCTCTGATAGAGTTCAGTGTGTCAAATCGGAGGGTCTGTTGTCCGGACCGCTGGCAGTCTCTATGGGGGTGCCACAGGGTTCAAATCTTGAATCAACTCTCTTCTCTGTATACATCAATAATGTCGCTCTTGCTGCTGGTAGTCCACCTCTACGCAGACGACACCATTCTGTATACTTCTGGCCCTTCTTTGGACACTGTGTTATCAACCCTCCAGGTGAGCTTCAATGCCATACAACTCCCCTTCTGTGGCCTCCAATTGCTCTTAAATACAAGTAAAACTAAATGTATGCTCTTCAACCGATTGCTGCCTGCACCTGCCCGCCCGTCCTACATCACTACTCTGGACGGCTCTGACTTAGAATATGTGGACAACTACAAATACCTAGGTGTCTGGTTAGACTGTAAACTCTCCTTCCAGACTCACATCAAACATCTCCAATCCAAAGTTAAATCTAGAATTGGCTTCCTATTTCGCAACAAAGCATCCTTCACTCATGCTGCCAAACATACCCTTGTAAAACTGACCATTCTACCAATCCTCGACTTTGGCGATGTCATTTACAAAATAGCCTCCAATACCCTACTCAATAAATTGGATGCAGTCTATCACAGTGCAATCCGTTTTGTCACCAAAGCCCCATATACTACCCAGCACTGTGACCTGTACGCTCTCGTTGGCTGGCCCTCGCTTCATACTCGTCGCCAAACCCACTGGCTCCATGTCATCTACAAGACCCTGCTAGGTAAAGTCCCCCCTTATCTCAGCTCGCTGGTCACCATAGCAGCACCCACCTATAGTAATATAGTATAGTATATTATAGAGCAGTATAGTATATAGCATAGTATATTATAGAGCAGTATAGTATATAGTATAGTATATTATAGAGCAGTATAGTATATAGCATAGTATATTATAGAGCAGTATAGTATATAGCATAGTATATTATAGAGCAGTATAGTATATAGTATAGTATATTATAGAGCAGTATAGTATATAGCATAGTATATTATAGAGCAGTATAGTATATAGTATAGTATATTATAGAGCAGTATAGTATATAGTATAGTATATTATAGAGCAGTGTAGTATATAGCATAGTATATTATAGAGCAGTATAGTATATAGCATAGTATATTATAGAGCAGTATAGTATATAGTATAGTATATTATAGAGCAGTATAGTATATAGTATAGTATATTATAGAGCAGTATAGTATATAGCATAGTATATTATAGAGCAGTATAGTATATAGTATAGTATATTATAGAGCAGTATAGTATATAGCATAGTATATTATAGAGCAGTATAGTATATAGTATAGTATATTATAGAGCAGTATAGTATATAGTATATAGTATAGTATATTATAGAGCAGTATAGTATATAGCATAGTATATTATAGAGCAGTATAGTATATAGCATAGTATATTATAGAGCAGTATAGTATATAGTATAGTATATTATAGAGCAGTATAGTATATAGTATATAGTATAGTATATTATAGAGCAGTATAGTATATAGCATAGTATATTATAGAGCAGTATAGTATATAGTATAGTATATTATAGAGCAGTATAGTATATAGTATAGTATATTATAGAGCATTATAGTATATAGCATAGTATATTATAGAGCAGTATAGTATATAGCATAGTATATTATAGAGCAGTATAGTATATAGTATAGTATATTATAGAGCAGTATAGTATATAGTATATAGTATAGTATATTATAGAGCAGTATAGTATATAGCATAGTATATTATAGAGCAGTATAGTATATAGCATAGTATATTATAGAGCAGTATAGTATATAGTATAGTATATTATAGAGCAGTATAGTATATAGTATATAGTATAGTATATTATAGAGCAGTATAGTATATAGCATAGTATATTATAGAGCAGTATAGTATATAGCATAGTATATTATAGAGCAGTATAGTATATAGCATAGTATATTATAGAGCAGTGTAGTATATAGCATAGTATATTATAGAGCAGTATAGTATATAGTATAGTATATTATAGAGCAGTATAGTATATTATAGAGCAGTATAGTATATAGCATAGTATATTATAGAGCAGTATAGTATATAGTATAGTATATTATAGAGCAGTATAGTATATAGTATAGTATATTATAGAGCAGTATAGTATATAGTATAGTATATTATAGAGCAGTATAGTATATAGTATAGTATATTATAGAGCATTATAGTATATAGTATAGTATATTATAGAGCAGTATAGTATATAGTATAGTATATTATAGAGCAGTATAGTATATAGCATAGTATATTATAGAGCAGTATAGTATATAGCATAGTATATTATAGAGCAGTATAGTATATAGTATAGTATATTATAGAGCAGTATAGTATATTATAGAGCAGTATAGTATATAGCATAGTATATTATAGAGCAGTATAGTATATAGTATAGTATATTATAGAGCATTATAGTATATAGTATAGTATAATACAGAGCATAATAGGTTGTATATAATACAGTCTAGTATAGTATAGAGCAGTATAGTTAGTATTGTATATAGTATAGTATATAGTATACTATAGTATATTGTATAGAGCAGTATCGTATATAGTATAGTCTATTGTATAGTATAGTATAGAGCAGTATAGTTAGTATTGTATATAGTAAAGTATATAGTATACTATTGTATAGTATAGAGCAGTGTAGTTAGTATTGTATATAGTATACTATAGTATATCGTATAGTATAGTACAGAGCAGTATAGTTAGTATTGTGTATAGTATAGTATAGTATAGTATAGTATAGTACAGAGCAGTATAGTTGGTATAGTACAGTATATAGTATTGTTAGTATAGCAGATGTATAGTTAGAATAGTTGGTATAGTATATACCATATTATAGTTGGCATAGAATAGGTAGTATAGTATATAGTATAGTATAGTTGTATATTATATAGTATAGAGAAGTATACTTAATGTAGTGTAGTATATAGTATAGAGCAGTATAGTTAGTATAGTATATATGAGTATGGTTAATATAGTATATACTATGGTATAGATCAGTATATTTAGTATAGTATATAGTATGGTATAGATCAGTATATTTAGTATAGTATATAGTAAAGCATACTATAGAGCCGTATAGTATAGATCAGTATAGTTAGTATAGTATATTATATAGTATATAGCAGTATAGTTAGTATAGTATATGAGATAGTATAGTGCACTATAGTTAGTATAGTATATAGTATAGTATATAGTAGCGTTAGTATAGTATATAGTACAGTACATAGTATAGGGCAGTATAGTTAGTATAGTATATAGTATAGTATATAGTGGCGTTAGTATAGTATATAGTACAGTACATAGTATAGGGCAGTATAGTTAGTATAGTATATAGTATAGTATATAGTGGCGTTAGTATAGTATATAGTACAGTACATAGTATAGGGCAGTATAGTATATAGTATATAGTATATATTATATAGTGTACAGTATAGATCGGTAAAGTTAGTATAGTATTTAGTATAGTTAGTATTGTATATAGTATAGTATATAGTAGCGTTAGTATAGTATAGTATAGTATATTGTATAAATCAGTAAAGTTAGTATAGTATATAGTATGGTTGGTATTGTATATTGTATGGATCGGTAGAGTTAGTATAGTGTATATAGTATAGTTAGTACTGTATATAGTATAGTATTGAGCATATTACAGTCCAGTACCATGTGTGACTGCTTGCAGTCATGTAATCAATTGGACACTAGGCTACTCCACCTGCCTCTGTCTAACACCTCTCTCTCCGTCTCTCGCTCTTTCTCTCTCTCTCTGTCTATCTCTGTCTCTCCCTCTATCTCCCCCTCTCTCTCTCTCTTTCTCTCTCTCTGTCTCTCGTTCTTTCTGTCTATCTCTGTCTCTCCCTCCATCTGTCTCTCCCTCCCACCATCTCTCTGTCTCTCTCTGTCTCTCTCTGTCTCTCTCTGTCTCTCCCTCCATATCTCTCTCTCTCTCTCTCTGTCCTCTCCCTCATCTCTCTCTGTATCTCCCTCCCTCCATCTCTCTCTCTCCCTCCCTCCATCTCTCTCTCTCTAGCTTCCTTCCTGACTGCGGGGACCACGGCGACAGTTGCCATTTTACGAGACGGTGTGGAGTTGGTGGTTGCTAGCGTGGGGGACAGCCGAGCGTTGCTATGCAGGAAGGGGCGGGCCAAGAAACTCACAATTGACCACACCCCTGACCGGAAGGACGAGAGACAGAGGTTTAAACCTATACATCTATTGTAGAAGTTAAGAGAGAGACAGATAGAGAGACAGAGACAGAGAGAGAGAGAGGGAGAGAAACAGAGGGGACGTGTGTGTGCGGGGGGGGACCAAGTACATACGGAAAGTATTCAGACCCCTTCCCTTTTTTTTTTACCTTCCTTTACGGAGCCGTACGGGCTCGGGAGAGACGAAGGTTGAAAGTCATGCGTTCTCCGCATACACAACCCAACCAAGCCACACTGCTTCTTAACACATCGCCCTCCAAGCCAGCCGCACCAATGTGTCGGAGGAAACACTGTGCACCTGGCTAACCTTTTGTTAGCGGGCACTGCGCCCGGCCCGCCACGGACATCCCGGTCACGGCCGGTTACGACAGAGCCTGGGCGCGAACTCAGAGTCTCTGGTGGCATAGCTTAACCACTGCGCCACCCAGGACCCCTTCCCTTTTTCCACATTTTGTTACGTTACAGCCTTATTCTAAAACGTGTTAAGTCTTTTTTTCCCTCATCAATCTACACACAATAACCTATAATGACAAAACAAAAATAGTTTTTTTATTCATACCCTTTGAGCTCAGGTGCATCCTGTTTCCATTGATCATCCTTGAGATGTTTCTACAACTTGATTGGAGTCCATCTGTGGTAAATTGATTGGACATGATTTGGAAAGGCACACACCTGTCTATATAAGATCTCAGAGTGCATGTCAGAGCAAAAACCAAGCAATGAGGTCGAAGGAATTGTCTGTAGAGCTCAGAGACAGGATTGTGTCGAGGCACAGATCTGGGGAAGGGTACCAAAACATTTCTGCAGCATTGAAGGTCCCCAAAACACAGTGGCCTCCATCATTCTTAAATGGAAGAAGTTTGGAACCACCAAGACTCTTCCGAGAGCTGGATGCCCGGCCAAACTGAGCAATTGGGAGAGAAAGGCCTTGGTCAGGGAGGTGACCAAGAACCTGATGGTCACTCTGACAGAGCTCCAGAGTTCTTCTGTGGAGATGGGAGAACCTTCCAGAAGGAAAACCATCTTTGCAGCACTCTACCAATCTACCAATCAGACTGTCACGTACGGGATCACGACTGGATGTGATACAATTCGAACCAGGAACTGTAGTGACACCTCTTGCACCGAGATGCAGTGCCTTAGACCGCTCCGCCACCTGGGAGCCCGAGAGAGCAACAGGCTGATTGGTCGGCTCTTTGAGCCAGTAAAGGGGGCTTTACTATTCTTGGGTAGCGGAATAAATGTAGCCTCCCTGCAGGCCTGAGGACAAATACTTTCCTTTAGGCTTAGGGACCAAGTACACACTCGGGGAGGGGATTTGGGGACGGTATGTGTGCCAAGTATTTAAAATGGGGTGTTGGGGGGTGATGAATGTTATGTATGCTTGGTCTCTCTCCAACAACCAAACACAGCAGTGGTTTCATAATGGGAAATGGTCTAGGTCTGGCTAACGCAAACTTTCTAAACCCAGGGGCGGTGGGAAGACTAAGTCGGGGTCAATGTAGGGTAACATTCAAAGATGTAACATTTAGAAAGACTATGATGTGACTAGAGCTGGACCAAGTACACATTCAGGTTCATGCCAGGGTTGTTCTCACCTAGGATCAAACGTAACGGTGTGGTTCTGTAACATCAATGTTCAACTCTGGTCTCTTTTCCTCGCTCTCTACCCCTCCAACCCCCCTCTTGACCCCCCCCCCCCCCCTCTCTCTCTCCCCCTCTCCCGCCCCCCTCTCTCTCGTCCCCTCTTTCTCTCTCTCTCTCTCTCTCTCTCTCTTTCTCTCTCTCTCTCTCTCTCTCTCTCTCTCTCTCTCTCTCTCTCTCTCTTTCTCTCTCTTTCTCTCTCCCTCTCTCTCCCCTCCCCCTCTCTCGCCCCCCTCTTTCTCTCTCCCCCCTCTTTCTCTCTCCTGCTCTCTTTCTCTCCCCCCTCTTTCTCTCCCCCTCTTGCTCTCTTGCTCTCTTTCTCTCTCTCTCTCCCCTCTCTCTCTCTCTCTCTCTCTCTCTCTCTCTTCCTCTCTCTCTTCCCTGCAGGATAAAGCTGAGTGGAGGGTTCGTAACGTGGAATAGTCTTGGTCAGGCTAACGTTAATGGGAGGTTAGCGATGACACGCAGCATCGGAGACTTTCACCTCAAGAACACTGGAGTCATCGCCCTGCCAGAGACACAACGGATCAACGTGAGTTATTAACAGGTTATCAACATTAACCCACCCAACTCAACATCATCAACTCAGATTCAAGCTCTGAAAACTAGACTATAATGGTGACAATGATGATGGGGGTGGTGATGGTGGTGATGATGGTGGTGGTAATGTTGGTGATGATGATGGTGATAGTGGTGGTGGGGATGATGGTGGTGATGATGATGGTGGTGGTGATGATGGTGGTGGTGGTCGTAATGGTGATGATTATGATGATCTAATGGTGATGATGATCTAATGGTGGTGATGATGTGATGGTGATAATGGTGATGATGTAATGGTGGTGATGATGATGTAATGGTGATGCTGATGTGATGGTGATAATGGTGATGATGTAATGGTGGTGATGATGTAATGGTGATGCTGATGTGATGGTGATAATGGTGATGATGTAATGGTGGTGATGATGTAATGGTGATGCTGATGTGATGGTGATAATGGTGAAGATGATGTAATGGTGATGATGGTGGTGATGGGGATGTAATGGTGATGGTGGTGTTTAAAAAATATATATATATATAAAAAATATATATATATATATATTTCACAGACAACAACACAGAGTTACACATGGAGTAAACAATTAACAATAAACAAGTCAATAACATAGTAGAAAAAAAATAACCTATATACATTGTGTGCAAAAGGCATGAGGAGGAAGGCAATAAATAGGCCATAGGAGTGAATAATTACAATTCAGCAGATTAACACTGGAGTGATAAATGATCAGATGGTCATGTACAGATAGAGATACTGGTGTGCAAAAGAGAAGAAAAGTAAATATAAACAGTTTGGGAATGAGGTAGGTAAATTGGGTGGGCTATATACCGAGGGACTATGTACAGCTGCAGCGATCGGTTAGCTGCTCAGATAGCAGATGTTTAAAGTTGGTGAGGGAGATAAGTCTCCAACTTCAGAGATTTTTGCAATTCGTTCCAGTTGCAGGCAGCAGAGAACTGGAAGGAAACATCATTGATATATACAGAGAAAAGAGTCGGCCCGAGAATTGAACGCTGTGGTACCCCCATAGAGACTGCCAGAGGACCGGACAACATGCCCTCCGATTTGACACACTGAACTCTGTCTGCAAAGTAGTTGGTGAACCAGGCAAGGCAGTCATTAGAAAAACCGAGGCTACTGAGTCTGCCGATAAGAATACGGTGATTGACAGAGTCGAAAGCCTTGGCCAGGTCGATGAAGACTGCTGCACAGTGCTGTCTTTTATCGATGGTGGTTATGATATCGTTTAGTACCTTGAGCGTGGCTGAGGTGCACCCGTGACCGGCTCTGAAACCAGATTGCACAGCGGAGAAGGTACGGCGGGATTCAAGATGGTCAGTGACCTGTTTGTTGACTTGGCTTTTGAAGACCTTAGATAGGCAGGGCAGGATGGATATAGGTCTGTAACAGTTTGGGTCCAGGGTGTCCCCCCCTTTGAAGAGGGGGATGACTGCGGCAGCTTTCCAATCCTTGGGGATCTCAGATGATACGAAGGAGAGGTTGAACAGGCTGGTAATAGGGGTTGCAACAATGGCAGCGGGCAGTTTCAGAAATAGAGGGTCCAGATTGTCAAGTCCAGCTGATTTGTACGGGTCCAGGTTTTGCAGCTCTTTCAGAACATCTGCTATCTGGATTTGGGTAAAGGAGAAGCTGGGGAGGTGACGGGGCGGGGACTATTCGATGCTATTGCAGTCCGCCACAGGATGTTTTTTTGTGCTGGTCGAGGGCAGTCAGGTCTGGAGTGAACCAGGGGCTATATCTGTTCTTGGTTCTGCATTTTTTGAATGGAGCATGCTTATCTAAGATGGTGAGGGTGATGATGATGTTGATGTGATGATGATGATGATGATGATGATGGTGATGTGATGATGATGTGATGATGATGGTGATGATGATGTAATGCTGGTGATGTGATGATGATGGTGATGTGATGGGGATGGTGGTGATGATGGCGATCACAATGACAATCATGATGATGAAGCTCAGAATTATAATATTGTTATTATTTTATATATTTAGCTGCAACACCACCAAGACACCTTCCTGGCTCTGACGACAGACGGGATCAACTTCATCATGAACGACCAGGAGATCTGTGATGTCATCAACCAGTGCCATGACCCCACAGAGGCAGCAAACGTAATTGCACAACAGGTGAGTGTGTGTATGAGAGAAAGAACATAAGAAAGACAGAGAGAGAAACCGAAACAGAGACAGACAGACAGACAGACAGAGGCAGACAGAGAGACAGAGACAGAGACAGACAGACAGACAGACAGAGACAGACCGAGAGAGACAGACAGAGAGAGAGACAGAGAGACAGAGAGAGACAAACAGAGAGACAGAGCGAGAGAGAGTGAAGGAGAGATAGAGACCATGTCAATTGTGTTTGACACAGTGTCTACTCATTATAATGGTGTACAATATGTGTATAATGGATATAGACACTGATCTGGGGTCAGTTATTGCATTTCCCCCACTGAAGGTTAAGGTTTGGATTGGGGGAGGGGAAGCTGATCCTAGATCTGTACGTAAAAGGGGTAACTTCATCCCAGTGCCATCTAAACGCATGTATACATTTAAAATGTACACAGGTGTACAAAACATTAAGAACACCTTGCTAATGTTGAGTTGGATGTCCTTTTGGGGTGGTGGGACCATTTGTGATACGCACGGGAAACTGTTGAGTGTGAAGAAGAGAGAACTACAGCAGCGTTGTAGTTCTTGACACACTCAAACCGGTCTCAGTTGTCTCAAGGCTTAAAAATCCTTCTTTAACCCTTTCTCCTCCTGAATCGAAGTGGGTTTAACAAGTGACATCAATAAGGGAGGGATCATAGCTTTCACCTGGTCAGACTGTCATTGAAAGAGCTGGTGTTCTTAATGTTTTGTACACTCAGTGTGTATATTTCTCTCTCTCTCTCTCTCTATATATATATATATATATTATGTGTGTGTCTGTTTCAGGCTCTGCAGTATGGTTCAGAGGATAACAGTACGATCGTGGTGCTTCCGTTTGGAGCCTGGGGTAAACAGGAGAGCAGTCTGTCTGGCTACTCCATGAGCAGAAACCTGGCTTCAAGTGGCCGTTGGTCCTGAGAGAGAGAGAGAGAGAGAGAGAGATACTGGACACACACACCCATGGACACACCCACTCATGGACACACACACTCATGGACACACACACTCATGGACACACACACTCATGGACACACACACTCATGGACACACACACTCATGGACACACACACTTAGGATACACGGACAACACACACTTACACACACACACACACATATACACACACACATATACACACACACATATACACACACACAGAGAACGTTATTAGGTTAATATTAAGTATTTAGATCTAGTGTTATAGCCAATAAGCGGCCATTTTGATCATGTATGCTTGTTTAATGTGCGTATTGTATATAATGAAATGTTACGTTTTGGTTTCAGTGCTGTTTTATTTATTGACTGACTATATATATATATATATAATACATATAGTATTATATATACATTTATATATATAGTATTATATATATATTTATATATATAGTATTATATATCTATATATATAGTATTATATATATTTATATATATAGTATGTTATATATATATATAGTATTATATATAGTATTATATATATGTATATATAGTATTATATATATATATATAGTATTATATATATGTATATAAATGGTATTATATATATTTAGTATTATATATATGTATATATAGTATTATATATATTTATATAGTATTATATATATATATATATTTATACATATAGTATTATATCTATATTTATCTACATGGAGTGTTATTGTAGGTCAACTCGTATCACAAACATTCTACTCTATAGGCTATGTGTCTTCTCTGGTTCTGTAAGTTATAGCAAGGATTGTTGTTGCTATTTGATTTTGAATTTTAAGACCCTTTAAAGTTTAAACATATATTTATATATATGTATATACATACTGTATATATTTAATGCATGTTTTATTTGTCCTTACTACTATTAGCCCTGAATAACAGATTCACTAACAACAGATAGTCCCCCCCACAGAAAAAAATATCAAAGAGCAGTTTGTTCTGAAATGTCTGTCCTATATCTGAGAAATATGTATTTAACCCCATATTTTTGGCACTAAAACAGTCTTCCATTCATTTTTTTCAACTGGTACCATGGGACACTCAGACGAGTGAGTCGTATTAGCTTAAAACTTTATTAGCCTAAAACTTTATTAGCCTAAAACGGTATTAGCCTACAACTTTATTGTCCGAAAACTTTATTCGCCGAAAACTTTATTAAACGAAAACTTTATTAGCCTAAAACTTTATTAGCCTAAAACTTTATTAAATGAAAACTTTATTAAATGAAAACTTTATTAGCCTAAAACTGTTCGGATGCTACAAGCGCTCTTGTGAAAAAAAACATGGTCTGACAAACATCGCTCTGTCACCTTTCACCTTTCACCGCAGACGCGAAAGTGCGAAATCGCCTGGATGCGGTGGGATTGAGAAGCATCCAATGCGAACACATCACTAATGGGGATTTATTATTATTATCATTATGCATCGACTATAGGGGGTTAATAATTGTACTGTGACATTAAATGGAGCCTGAATGTTGATTAATAACAGACTGAACGACTGCAACTGTTAAATCATATCATCCTGATGTAAGTAGACTGTGGCAGACCGCGGGTTAACATACAAGAGGATTACAACAGTAGTTCAACAGTAGTTATATAGGATGGTGTGTATAGACAGTAGTTATATAGGATGGTGTGTATAGACAGTAGTTATACAGGATGGAGTGTATAGACGGTATAGACAGTAGTTATATAAGATGGTGTGTATAGACAGTAGTTGTATAGGATGGTGTGTATAGACAGTATAGACAGTAGTTATATAGGATGGTGTGTATAGACAGTAGTTATATAGGATGGTGTGTATAGACAGTAGTTATACAGGATGGAGTGTATAGACGGTATAGACAGTAGTTATATAAGATGGTGTGTATAGACAGTAGTTATATAGGATGGTGTGTATAGACAGTATAGACAGTAGTTATATAGGATGGTGTGTATAGACAGTAGTTATATAGGATGGTGTGTATAGACAGTATAGACAGTAGTTATATAGGATGGTGTGTATAGACAGTAGTTATACAGGATGGAGTGTATAGACGGTATAGACAGTAGTTATATAGGATGGTGTGTATAGACAGTAGTTGTATAGGATGGTGTGTATAGACAGTATAGACAGTAGTTATATAGGATGGTGTGTATAGACAGTAGTTATATAGGATGGTGTGTATAGACGGTATAGACAGTAGTTATATAGGATGGTGTGTATAGACAGTAGTTATATAGGATGGTGTGTATAGACAGTATAGACAGTAGTTATATAGGATGGTGTGTATAGACAGTAGTTATATAGGATGGTGTGTATAGACAGTAGTTATACAGGATGGAGTGTATAGACGGTATAGACAGTAGTTATATAAGATGGTGTGTATAGACAGTAGTTGTATAGGATGGTGTGTATAGACAGTAGTTATATAGGATGGTGTGTATAGACAGTATAGACAGTAGTTATATAGGATGGTGTGTATAGACAGTAGTTATATAGGATGGTGTGTATAGACAGTAGTTATAGAGGATGGTGTGTATAGACAGTAGTTATAGAGGATGGTGTGTATAGACAGTAGTTATAGGATGGTGTGTATAGACAGTATAGACAGTAGTTATATAGGATAGTGTGTATAGACAGTAGTTATACAGGATGGTGTGTATAGACAGTAGTTATAGGATGGTGTGTATAGACAGTATAGACAGTAGTTATATAGGATGGTGTGTATAGACAGTAGTTATATAGGATGGTGTGTATAGACAGTAGTTATATAGGATGGTGTGTATAGACGGTATAGACAGTAGTTATATAGGATGGTGTGTATAGACAGTATAGACAGTAGTTATATAGGATGGTGTATATAGACAGTAGTTATATAGGATGGTGTGTATAGACAGTAGTTATGTAGGATGGTGTGTATAGACAGTAGTTATATAGGATGGTGTGTATAGACAGTATAGACAGTAGTTATATAGGATGGTGTGTATAGACAGTATAGACAGTAGTTATAGAGGATGGTGTGTATAGACAGTAGTTATATAGGATGGTGTATATAGACAGTAGTTATATAGGATGGTGTGTATAGACAGTAGTTATAGAGGATGGTGTGTATAGACAGTATAGACAGTAGTTATAGAGGATGGTGTGTATAGACAGTAGTTATATATGATGGTGTGTATAGACAGTAGTTATATAGAATGGTGTGTATAGACAGTAGTTATATAGGATGGTGTGTATAGACAGTAGTTATAGAGGATGGTGTGTATAGACAGTATAGACAGTAGTTATATAGGATAGTGTGTATAGACAGTAGTTATATAGGATGGTGTGTATAGACAGTAGTTATAGAGGATGGTGTGTATAGACAGTATAGACAGTAGTTATAGAGGATGGTGTGTATAGACAGTAGTTATATATGATGGTGTGTATAGACAGTAGTTATATAGGATGGTGTGTATAGACAGTAGTTATATAGGATGGTGTGTATAGACAGTAGTTATATATGATGGTGTGTATAGACAGTAGTTATATAGGATGGTGTGTATAGACAGTAGTTATATAGGATGGTGTGTATAGACAGTAGTTATAGAGGATGGTGTGTATAGACAGTATAGACAGTAGTTATATAGGATAGTGTGTATAGACAGTATAGACAGTAGTTATAATAGGATGGTGTGTATAGACAGTAGTTATAATAGGATGGCGTGTATAGACAGTAGTTGTATAGGATGGTGTGTATAGACAGTAGTTATAGAGGATGGTGTGTATAGACAGTAGGTATATAGGATGGTGTGTATAGACAGTAGTTATATAGGATGGTGTGTATAGACAGTATAGACAGTAGTTATAGAGGATGGTGTGTATAGACAGTATAGACAGTAGTTATAGAGGATGGTGTGTATAGACAGAAGTTGTATAGGATGGTGTATATAGACAGTAGTTATATAGGATGGTGTGTATAGACAGTAGTTATATAGGATGGTGTGTATAGACGGTAGTTATACAGGATGGTATGTATAGACAGTATAGACAGTAGTTATATAGGATGGTGTGTATAGACAGTATAGACAGTAGTTATATAGGATGGTGTGTATAGACAGTAGTTATATAGGATGGTGTGTATATACAGTAGTTATAGAGGATGGTGTGTGCAGACAGTAGTTATATAGGATGGTGTGTATAGACAGTATTTATAGAGGATGGTGTGTATAGACAGTAGTTATATGGGATGGTGTGTATAGACAGTAGTTATATAGGATGGTGTGTATAGACAGTAGTTATATAGGATGGTGTGTATAGACAGTAGTGATAGAGGATGGTGTGTATAGACAGTAGTTATAGAGGATGGTGTGTATAGACAGTAGTTATATAGGATGGTGTGTATAGACAGTAGTTATATAGGATGGTGTGTATAGACGGTATAGACAGTAGTTATACAGGATGGTGTGTATAGACAGTAGTTATATGGGATGGTGTGTATAGACAGTATAGACAGTAGTTATACAGGATGGTGTGTATAGACAGTAGTTATATAGGATGGTGTGTATTGACAGTATAGACAGTAGTTATATAGGATGGTGTGTATAGACAGTAGTTATATAGGATGGTGTGTATAGACAGTAGTTATATAGGATGGTGTGTATAGACAGTAGTTATATAGGATGGTGTGTATTGACAGTATAGACAGTAGTTATATAGGATGGTGTGTATTGACAGTATAGACAGTAGTTATATAGGATGGTGTGTATAGACAGTAGTTATAGAGGATGGTGTGTATAGACAGTAGTTATATAGGATGGTGTGTATAGACAGTAGTTATATAGGATAGTGTGTAGACAGTAGTTATGTAGGATGGTGTGTATAGACAGTAGTTATATAGGATGGTGTGTATAGTCAGTAGTTATAGAGGATGGTGTGTATAGACAGTAGTTATATAGGATGGTGTGTATAGACAGTAGTTATATAGGATGGTGTGTATAGACAGTATAGACAGTAGTTATATAGGATGGTGTGTATAGACAGTAGTTATATAGGATGGTGTGTATAGACAGTATAGACAGTAGTTATAATAGGATGGTGTGTATAGACAGTATAGACAGTAGTCATATAGGATGGTGTGTATAGACAGTAGTTATATAGGATGGTGTGTATAGACAGTATAGACAGTAGTTATATAGGATGGTGTGTATAGACAGTAGTTATATAGGATGGTGTGTATAGACAGTAGTTATGTAGGATGGTGTGTATAGACAGTAGTTATATAGGATGGTGTGTATAGACAGTATAGACAGTAGTTATATAGGATGGTGTGTATAGACAGTAGTTATATAGGATGGTGTGTATAGACAGTAGTTATAAAGGATGGTGTGTATAGACAGTAGTTATATAGGATGGTGTGTATAGACAGTATAGACAGTAGTTATATAGGATGGTGTGTATAGACAGTAGTTATATAGGATGGTGTGTATAGACAGTATAGACAGTAGTTATATAGGATGGTGTGTATAGACAGTAGTTATACAGGATGGTATGTATAGACAGTAGTTATATAGGATGGTTTGTATAGACGGTAGTTATACAGGATGGTATGTATAGACAGTAGTTATAGAGGATGGTGTGTACAGACAGTAGTTATATAGGAAGGTGTGTATAGACAGTAGTTATATAGGATGGTGTGTATAGACAGTAGTTATAGAGGATGGTGTGTATAGACAGTAGTTATAGAGGATGGTGTGTATAGACAGTAGTTATAGAGGATGGTGTGTATAGACAGTAGTTATATAGGATGGTGTAAATAGACAGTTATATAGGATGGTGTGTATAGACAGTATAGACAGTAGTTATATAGGATGGTGTGTATAGACAGTAGTTATATAGGATAGTGTGTATAGACAGTATAGACAGTAGTTATAATAGGATGGTGTGTATAGACAGTATAGACAGTAGTCATATAGGATGGTGTGTATAGACAGTATAGACAGTAGTTATATAGGATGGTGTGTATAGACAGTATAGACAGTAGTTATATAGGATGGTGTGTATAGACAGTAGTTATATAGGATGGTGTGTATAGACAGTAGTTATAATTTGATGGTGTGTATAGACAGTAGTTATATAGGATGGTGTGTATAGACAGTAGTTATATAGGATGGTGTGTATAGACAGTAGTTATATAGGATGGTGTGTATAGACAGTAGTTATATAGGATGGTGTGTATAGACAGTATAGACAGTAGTTATAATAGGATGGTGTGTATAGACAGTATAGACAGTAGTCATATAGGATGGTGTGTATAGACAGTAGTTACATAGGATGGTGTGTATAGACAGTAGTTATATAGGATGGTGTGTATAGACAGTAGTTATATAGGATGGTGTGTATAGACAGTATAGACAGTAGTTATATAGGATGGTGTGTATAGACAGTAGTTATATAGGATGGTGTGTATAGACAGTAGTTATATAGGATGGTGTGTATAGACAGTAGTTATAAAGCATGGTGTGTTTAGACAGTATAGACAGTATGTTAATTTAAAATCTACCCTACAGTTGATGTCTGAAGTTTACATACACTTAGGTTGGAGTCATTAAAACTTGTTTTTCAACCACTCCACAAATTTCTTGTTAACAAACTATAGTTTTGGCAAGTCGGTTAGGACATCTACTTTGTGTATGACACAAGTCATTTTTCCAACAATTGTTTACAGACAGATTATTTCACTTATAATTCACTGTATCACAATTCCAGTGGGTCAGAAGTTTACATACACTAGGTTGACTGTGCCTTTAAACAGCTTGGAAAATTCCAGAAAATGATGTCATGGCTTTAGAAGCTTCTGATAGGCTAATTTACATTTTTGAGTCAATTGGAGGTTTACCTGCAGATGTATTTCAATGCCTACCTTCAAACTCAGCGCCTCTTTGCTTGACATCATGGGGAAATCAAAATAAATCAGCCAAGACCTCAGAAAAAAATTGTAGACCTCCATAAGTCTGGTTCATCCTTTGGAGCAGTTTCCAAACGCCTGAAGGTACCACGTTCATCTGGACAAACAATAGTACACAAGTATAAACACCATCCGTCATACCACTCAGGAAGGAGACGCATTCTGTCTCCTAGAGATGAACGTACTTTGATGCAAAAAGTGCAAATCAATCCCAGAACAGCAAAGGACCTTGTGAAGATTCTGGAGGAAACGGGTACAAAAGTATCTATATCCACAGTAAAACGAGTCCTATATCGACATAACCTGAAAGGCCTCTCATCAAGGAAGAAGCCACTGCTCCTAAACCGCCGTAAAAAAAGCCAGACTACGGTTTGCAACTGCACATGGGGACAAAGATCGTACTTTTTGGAGAAATGTCCACTGGTCTGATGAAACAAAAATAGAACTGTTTGGCCATAATGACCATTGTTATGTTTGGAAGAAAAAGGGGGAGGCTTGCAAGCCGAAGAACACCATCCATGAAGCACAGGGGTGGCAGCATCATGTTGTGGGGGTGCTTTGCTGCAGGAGGGACTGGTGCCCTTCACAAAATAGACAACATCACGAGGAAGGGAAAATTGTGGGTATATTGAAGCATCATCTCGACACATCTGTCAGGAAGTTAAAGCTTGGTCGCAAATGGGTCTTCCAAATGGACAATGACCCCAAGCAGACTTCCAAAGTTGTGGCAAAATGGCTTAAGGACAACAAAGTCAAGGTATTGGAGTGGCCATCACAAAGCCCTGACCTCAATCTTATAGAACATTTATGGGCAGAACTGAAAAGGAAGGAGAACTGTGCGAGGAAGGAGGCCTACAAACCTGACTCAGTTACACCAGCTTTGCCAGGAGGAATGGGACAAAATTCACCCAACTTATTGTGGGAAGCTTGTGAAAGGCTACCCGAAACGTTTGACCCAAGTTAAACAATTTAAAGGCAATGCTACCAAATACAAATTGAGTGTATGTAATCTTCTGTCCCACTGGGAATGTGATGAAAGAAATAAAAGCTGAAATAAATCATTCTCTCTACTATTATTCTGACATTTTACATTCTTAAAATAAAGTGGTGATCCTAACTGACCTAAAACAGGGAATTTTTACTTGGATTAAATGTCAGGAATTGTGAAAAACTGAGTTTAAATGTATTTGGCTAAGATCAAATCAAATTTATTTATATAGCCCTTCGTACATCAGCTGATATCTCAAAGTGCTGTACAGAATCCCAGCCTAAAACCCCAAATAGCAAGCAATGCAGGTGTAGAAGCACGGTGGCTAGGAAAAACTCCCTAGAAAGGCCAAAACCTAGGAAGAAACCTAGAGAGGAACCAGGCTATGAGGAGTGGCCAGTCCTCTTCTGGCTGTGCCGGGTGGAGATTATAACAGAACAAATAATAATAATCACAGTAGTTGTCGAGGGTGCAGCATGGTGTATGTAAACTTCCAACTTCAACTGTATACATGACTAGAATCCAGTAGATACATACAGGCCTTGGCAGGGTTACTGATCACACAAACCTACATCACTACTGTCACCACTATATCATGGGTCCAAGCCCCTCCATTACGCAGAAGACCCTGTGACACACAGAGATGTGACCCTTAAACAATCCTAACAGGTCAGAGTGTAGTTTACACCGCTCTGGAAGGGTGTGTGTGTGTGTGTGTTCGTATGCAGGGTAGATTTCACATGTACTAAAATTAGAATCTCCACATATTTAGAGGAAGCCTGACAGTACTAGAGGTATCTTCTTTACATGACGTGTGTACGTGTGTGTGGGTGAATGTGGGTGTATTTGTGTGTTTGTTTCACAACATGAACTCTGTGACCTTCTTTCTCACAGGAAGAATGTTAACTGTTAAATGTTAAACTGCCAGACATTAACCTTCTGAGAGAAAGACTGTTACTCTGACTACTGACTCAAGACGGCATTAACCTACTGAGAGAAAGACTGTTACTATGACTACTGACTCAAGACGGCATTAACCTACTGAGAGAAAGACTGTTACTATGACTACTGACTCAAGACAGCATTAACCTACTGAGAGAAAGACTGTTACTATGACTACTGACTCAAGACGGCATTAACCTACTGAGAGAAAGACTGTTACTATGACTACTGACTCAAGACGGCATTAACCTACTGAGAGAAAGACTGTTACTATGACTACTGACTCAAGACGGCATTAACCCACTGAGAGAAAGACTGTTACTATGACTACTGACTCAAGACTGCATTAACCTACTGAGGGAAAGACTGTTACTATGACTACTGACTCAAGACGGCATTAACCTACTGAGAGAAAGACTGTTACTATGACTACTGACTCAAGACGGCATTAACCTACTGAGAGAAAGACTGTTACTATGACTACTGACTCAAGACTGCATTAACCTACTGAGAGAAAGACTGTTACTCTGACTACTGACTCAAGACGGCATTAACCCACTGAGAGAAAGACTGTTACTATGACTACTGACTCAAGACTGCATTAACCTACTGAGGGAAAGACTGTTACTATGACTACTGACTCAAGACTGCATTAACCTACTGAGGGAAAGACTGTTACTATGACTACTGACTCAAGACTGCATTAACCTACTGAGAGAAAGACTGTTACTATGACTACTGACTCAAGACTGCATTAACCTGCTGAGAGAAAGAGCGTTACTATGACTACTGACTAAATCAGCACTCCTACTCTGAGACACTGAAAAATCA
>NC_143030.1:6479592-6497092 GCF_057628025.1 Oncorhynchus mykiss
AAGAAGCCCATTTGAATTCTTATCTTTTTAACTAGCTCATCGGTACCTTATTTAAACATTAAATCCTTGACAATCCAAACGCCCAGATATTGATAGTCAGGAACCCAATTGATGGGAGAACCCTTAAATGAACTAATGTAGTCTATCTGAAACATTTATTGCGCGAAGTTAGAAAACAACATAAATGTAGTCTTGCCCATATTATGTACCAGTTTTAAACAAACCTTTTGTAAGGTAACAAAGTCAGATTTCAGCTCTAACAACACTTGGTCTACAGTTGGGCCAACGGCACACATAACAGGATCATCTGCATATATATAAATATTACGCATTTTAACAGGATCATCTGCATATATATAAATATTACGCATTTTAACAGGTAGATCAATATTATGTATATTACAAGTTAACAGAGAGACCAATGTTATGTATATACTATTTATATTACAAGTTAACAGATAGGATTGTATTATTATAGTAGCAATATTATTTATATAAATACTAAAGAGAACGTGTCAAAAGTAGAGCACAATATTGGGAATATAATGCCAATGGGTAGATACTTAACACTCCGATAGATAGTTAACACTCAGATAGATAGTTAACACTCAGACCTACACTGACATAGATAGTTAACACTCACATAGATAGTTAACACTCAGACCTACACTGACATAGATAGTTAACACTCACATAGATAGTTAACACTCACATAGATAGTTAACACTCACATAGATAGTTAACACTCAGACCTACACTGACATAGATAGTTAACACTCACATAGATAGTTAACACTCAGATAGATAGTGAACACTCAGATAGATAGTTAACACTCAGATAGATAGTGAACACTCAGATAGATAGTGAACACTCAGATAGATAGTTAACACTCAGATAGATAGTTAACACTCAGATAGATAGTTAACACTCAGATAGATAGTTAACACTCAGATAGTTAACACTTAGATAGATAGTTAACACTCAGATAGATAGTTAACACTTAGATAGTTAACACTCAGATAGATAGTTAACACTCAGATACATAGTTAACACTTAGATAGTTAACACTCAGATAGTTAATACTCAGATAGATAGTTAACACTCAGATAGATAGTTAACACTCAGATAGATAGTTAACACTTAGATAGTTAACACTCAGATAGA
Organism: Oncorhynchus mykiss; assembly: GCF_057628025.1. Taxonomy (NCBI): domain Eukaryota; kingdom Metazoa; phylum Chordata; class Actinopteri; order Salmoniformes; family Salmonidae; genus Oncorhynchus; species Oncorhynchus mykiss. Next base: position 6,480,758 of record NC_143030.1, read on the forward strand.
TAGTCAACACTCAGATAGATAGTTAACACTCAGATAGATAGTTAACACTCAGATAGATAGTTAACACTCACATAGATAATTAACACTCAGATAGATAGTTAATACTTAGATAGATAGTTAACACTCAGATAGATAGTTAACACTTAGATAGATAGTTAATACTTAGATAGATAGTTAATACTCAGATAGATAGTTAACACTTAGATAGTTAACACTCAGATAGATAGTTAACACTCAGATAGATAGTTAACACTCAGATAGATAGTTAACACATAGATAATTAACACTCAGATAGATAGTTAACACTTAGATAGATAGTTAATACTCAGATAGATAGTTAACACTCAGATAGATAGTCAACACTCAGATAGTCAACACTCAGATAGATAGCTAACACTCACATAGATAATTAACACTCAGATAGATAGTTAACACTCAGATAGATAATTAACACTCAGATAGATAGTTAACACTCAGATAGTTAACACTCCGATAGATAGTTAACACTCAGATAGATAGTTAACACTCACATAGATAATTAACACTCAGATAGACACTAATTAAAACTCAGATAGATAGTTAACACTCAGATAGATAGTTAACACTCAGATAGATAGTTAACACTCAGATAGTCAACACTCAGATAGATAGTTAACACTCAGATAGATAGTTAACACTCAGATAGATAGTTAACACTCAGATAGATAGTTAACACTCAGATAAATAGTTAACACTCAGATAGATAGTTAACACTCAGATAGTCAACACTCAGATAGATAATTAACACTCACATAGATAGTTAACACTGCCACAAAAGGACCAGCTAACATCATGTCATGTCAGTGATTCTCTCGTTAACACCGTTGTGAGTGTTGATGAGGACAAGGCTGGAGATCACTCGGTCATGCGGATTCAGTTGGAATAACAGACTGGAAGCATCAAAAGGAGGGTGGTGCTTGGAATCATTGTTCTTCCTCTGTCAACCATGGTTACCTGCAAGGGAACATCATTGCTTTGCACAAAAAGGTGCTTCACAGGCAAGGATATTGCTGCCAGTAAGATTGCACCTAAATCAACCGTTTATCGGATCATCAAGAATTTCAAGGAGAGCGGTTCAATTGTTGTGATAGTCAATAATATCCTTTGACACTTATGAAATGCTTGTATTTATACTTCAGTATTCCGTAGAAACATCTGACAAAAATATCTAAAGACACTGAAGCAGCAGACTTTGTGAAAATTAATATTTGTGCCATTCTCAAAACTTTTGGCAACGACTGTATAGCTCTCTCTCTCTCTCTCTCTTTCTCTCTCTCTCTCTCTCTGTCTGTCTGTCTGTCTCTCTCTCTCTATCTCAATCTTTCTCTATCTCAATCTTTCTCTGGTGGTGAGCTGGATAGATATATAGCACCCTCTAGTGGCTCAATGGTAGAGATGATTATTATTTATTATTATTGAGGTTGTGTAACTGTACTTTACGATGTTGGTCCCTTCCTTTGGCCCTGGAAAGTCCCTATGGGCCCTGGTCAAAAGTAGTGCACTACATAGGGAATAGAATACAAGAATACACATTCAGATAGATAGTTAACACTCAGATAGATAGTTAACACTCAGATAGATAGTCAACACTCAGATAGATAGTTAACACTCAGATAGATAGTTAACACTCAGATAGATAGTCAACACTCAGATAGATAGTTAACACTCAGATAGATAGTTAACACTCAGATAGATAGTTAACACTCAGATAGATAGTTAACACTCAGATAGATAGTTAACACATAGATAATTAACACTCAGATAGATAGTTAACACTTAGATAGATAGTTAATACTCAGATAGATAGTTAACACTCAGATAGATAGTTAACACTCAGATAGATAGTTAACACTCAGATAGATAGTTAACACTCAGATAGATAGTTAACACTCACATAGATAATTAACACTCAGATAGATAGTTAACACTTAGATAGATAGTTAATACTCAGATAGATAGTTAACACTCAGATAGATAGTTAACACTCAGATAGATAGTTAACACTCAGATAGATAGTTAACACTTAGATAGATAGTTAACACTCAGATAGATAGTTAACACTCAGATAGATAGTTAACACTCAGATAGTTAACACTCAGATAGATAGTTAACAAAAGGAAGAGCCTGTCCACCTCCTTAGTATATTGAACAAACTCTCTCTTCTGATACAGACTATCTGCCAGATAACACGTGTACAACATTTGACAAGAGGACCTGGTGCTGCATGGCCACACACACACAATGGGATTTTATGTGAGAGGTCATGAACTCCTGCCATAAACAGGTGTCACTGTGTGAGTGCGTGCTGCGGTGTGTGTTTCTGGAGAGCTAACGTGACCAGGTCACATGATAAGGTTATAACCGTGAATCAACAACTTTCCCTCACAAGTTACATGGACAAAATGTGGACAAAATCACCTATGAATGTTATTATGTTCCTAAAACAAGTTGTAATATCACGGTGTCGCTGGTTAATTCGTTACCCTCGAATTCTAGAAAATCTTATTTTAACGCATTGATAAAAGCCTTTATTTCTAGAGTTACGGTAGCTCTGGGCCAGGGCGTTAGGTCTTCTACGCGTGTAGTGGAGAAACAGCCTTTACGTCTTGTTACGAAACCCCGCTACAAATACGATTATTCAATCACATTTTACTGCCAGGCAGACGTGGGTGCGTGTTCCCCTCCGGTCATAAAAAAAACAGTCATGCTGGCGTTCCAAGTGCCACCGTATTTCCTACATCGGTTCCTGGTCAAAAGTAAAGCCCTTAGGGAATAGACCGCTATTTAGGACGTATCCATTATCCGGCCACCTCCCGTTACAAAGCCGTTTTTTTCTTATCAGACTCAATTCATTTCAATTCAAAGGGCTTTATTGTTTAATGTTTGAAATTGCCAAAGCAAGTGACATAGACAATAAATAAGAGGGAAATAAACAATCAGAAATGAACAGTAAACATCACACTCACAAAAGTGTAAAAATAATATATATTTCAAATAGTATATTATTGGCAATGTGTTGTAAGGATGTGCAAATAGTTGAAGTATGAAAGTGAAAAGAAATCAACATAAATATGGGTTGTAATTACAATGGTGTTTGTTCTTCACTGGTTGCCCTTTTCTTGTGGCAACAGGTCACAAATCTTGCTGCTGTGATGGTACACTGTCAGGTATTCTGCCACGGTGTACTCTCTGTTTAAGGCCAAACAGCATTCTAGTTTGCTCTCTTTCTTTGGTTGATTCATTCCAATGTGTCAAGTAACTCTCTTTTTGTTTTCTCATGATTTGGCTGGGTCTAATTGTGTTACTGTCCTGGGGCTCTGTGGGGTCTATTTGTGTTTGTAAACAGAGCCCCAGGACCAGCTTGCTTAGGGGACTCTTCTCCAGGTTCCTCTCTCTGTAGGTGAAGGATTTGTTACGTAAGGTTTGAGAATCGCTTCCCTTATTGTGGTTGTAGAATTTAACAGGTATTTTCTGCATTTTGATAATTAGCGTGAATCTTCCTAGTTCTGCTCTGCATGCATTACTTTGGTGTTTTACCTTGTAAACTCTCTAACAGCAGGGCAGGGCTGTAAACACTATAAATCTGCTGAAGACACACCAACACATTCATTTATATAGCTCTCAAACTTGGTTACACAACACGGCTTTAGAGCTCGCAAGAAAAGGCATTTCGCTGTACTTGTGCACGTGACATTAAAACTGGACATTTGAAACAATCCACACCACAGTCCACTGCAAGGAGAATTCGGATTACATTGGTCGACTCGGTAGTTCAGCGTTCAACTCTCCGTTTCCAGTCGCAGGGTAAGTGACACAAAGGTGATATTTTGATAGACAAATTATTTGGCGACTGACTATTTTGTTGTGTTTGTTAACGATAGTTAATGAATGTGAATAGATGCTACAGTTGTTTAACTTTCAGATGGGAACGGTAGAGAGCAATAGGCAATGTTTACGTGATATAATTATTCCCACAGGCTACCTCGCTGTCTCATTTCTGACAGGACCTTCAGAATGTCGGAGAAGTACAACAGCCACATCCTGGTGATGGAGGACCGAGGGACTAACGGGTCTCTTGAGTCTACCGGTACCGCCAAGTCCCCTCAAGGTTCAACCGTTAGTTTCCATAACATCCACTATAAGGTGACGCAGAGGAGCGGCTGTCTGTGTATCAAGAGGAAGACCACCACCAAAGACATTCTCATAGATCTGAAGTAAGTCGACTAGACGCTGTTGTTGAGATATAATCAGTCTTATACATGTGTCGGCTCTTAATACGACCCATTTCGTCGCAGGAAGAACATAATCCCGCAGAAGGATTTTAATTTATTTTTTTTAATATTTAGAATCAGCCACCAGGGGGCAGCGGTGTTTGTCGTAACAGACAGCAGGTCCAATGTGTTTCAGTTGAAGTGACCTATGTACACTGATAAATAGACAATATCTAAAAGGGGTAGATGTATGTTCGTTAAAGAAAAATTAGTTTTTTTTAAAATCACTTGTTTTATTATAGGTTCAAGGCAAACAATAATCAGAATAAATTCACAATAGGTTCGGTACTTGTGTGGCCCAGTGGTTACAGCCACTTATATGCCAGAGTCGGCTCAAATCTGTCCGACTTTTGCCCTTCTGAATTTTTTTGGGACTAACTAGTAGGCTACTTTTCTAGTTACTCTCTGTGGGCTGTACTCTTAATCCGGTAATTTCTGAAGGACTTATTACTCTGTTACATTTGACCAAATCACTTCAATTACAGTCGGATGAAAACCTAACTCCAAATGTGTGTTTAAAAAAAAAAAAGATATATATTTTTTTACATGAATCGATACTATTGGTTTCCCTTTATTTCCGTGTTCAAGACGACTGGGAACTCGGAAGAAGAAGGGAAAAAAAACGCTCTGACTTTGAAAAATTGTTTTGAACTGTCTTCTATTGAACCTTGTTTGGGTAGGTATTTGCGTGTCAAAAAGATACATTTCAAATAACACTAATTGATGCATAAAATAACACTATTTAACACGTCAAATAAGCCAATAAGTTAATTATCTTCTGCCTTTATAATATTATATCCTTAAGGATTTATAAGATTGAATTCTGCTGTTTGAAATTGTGTTTTGAGGGCGGTTGCAAATCAAATGGCTAGGTAGCTAACTAGCCATTTGTGTGTGTGTTAACTCTGTGTGTGTGTGTGTGTGTGTGTGTGTCACTCTGTTTTTATGACGGCCCTGTGGAAGTCTCTATGGGGTGCCACAGGGCTCAACTATCGGGCCAACTCTTTTCTTTGTGTACATCAATGATGTCGCTCTTGCTGCGGGTGATTCCCTGATCACCTCTACGCAGACGACACAATTTTGTATACATCTGGCCCTTCTTTGGACACTGTGATAACAAACCTCCAAACGAGCTTCAGCCCCATACAACTCCCCTTCCGTGGCCTCCAACTGCTTTTAAATACTCGTAAAACTAAGTGCATGCTCTTCAACCGATTGCTGCCCGCACCCTCCCGCCCGACTAGCATCACTACTCTGGACGGTTCTGCCCTAAAATATGTGGACAACTACAAATACCTAGGTGTCTGGTTAGACTGTAAACTCTCCTTCCAGACTCACATTAAGCATCACAAATCCAAAAATTAAATATAGAATTGGCTTCCTATTTCACAACAAAGCATCCTTCACTCATGCTGCCAAACATACCCTCATAAAACTGACTATCCTAAAGATCCTTGACTTCAGCGATGTCATTTACAAAATAGCCTCCAACACTCTACTCAGCAAATTGGATGCAGTCTATCACAGTGCCATCCGTGTTGTCACCAAAGCCCCATATACTACCCACCACTGCAACCTGTACGCTCTCGTTGGCTGGCCTTCACTACATATCCGTCGCCAAACCCACTGGCTCCAGGTCGCAGTTGTAAATTGAGAACTTGTTCTCAATCTGGCATACCTGGTTAAATAAAGGTGATTGGGTCTACCTGGTTAAATAAAGGTGATCTGGCCTACCTGGTTAAATAAAGTTGATCTGGCCTACCTGGTTAAATAAAGGTGATCTGGTCTACCTGGTTAAATAAAGGTGATCTGGTCTACCTGGTTAAATAAAGGTGATCTGGTCTACCTGGTTAAATAAAGGTGATCTGGTCTACCTGGTTAAATAAAGGTGATCTGGTCTACCTTGTTAAATAAAGGTGATCTGGTCTACCTGGTTAAATAAAGGTGATCTGGTCTACCTGGTTAAATAAAGGTGATCTGGTCTACCTGGTTAAATAAAGGTGATCTGGTCTACCTGGTTAAATAAAGGTGATCTGGTCTACCTGGTTAAATAAAGGTGATCTGGTCTACCTTGTTAAATAAAGGTGATCTGGTCTACCTGGTTAAATAAAAGTGATCTGGTCTACCTGGTTAAATAAAGGTGATCTGGTCTACCTAGTTAAATAAAGGTGATCTGGTCTACCTGGTTAAATAAAGGTGATTTGGTCTACCTGGTTAAATAAATGTGATCTGGTCTACCTGGTTAAATAAAGGTGATCTGATCTACCTGGTTAAATAAAGGTGATCTGGTCTACCTGGTTAAATAAAGGTGATCTGGTCTAACTGGTTAAATAAAGGTGATCTGGTCTACCTGGTTAAATACAGGAGATTTGGTCTACCTGGTTAAATAAAGGTGATCTGGTCTACCTGGTTAAATAAAGGTGATCGGGCCTACCTGGTTAAATAAAGGTGATCTGGTCTACCTGGTTAAATAAAGGTGATCTGGTCTACCTGGTTAAATAAAGGTGATCTGGTCTACCTGGTTAAATAAAGGTGATCTGGTCTACCTGGTTAAATAAAGGTGATCTGGTCTACCTGGTTAAATAAAGGTGATTTGGTCTACCTGGTTAAATAAATGTGATCTGGTCTACCTGGTTAAATAAAGGTGATCTGATCTACCTGGTTAAATAAAGGTGATCTGGTCTACCTGGTTAAATAAAGGTGATCTGGTCTAACTGGTTAAATAAAGGTGATCTGGTCTACCTGGTTAAATACAGGAGATTTGGTCTACCTGGTTAAATAAAGGTGATCTGGTCTACCTGGTTAAATAAAGGTGATCGGGCCTACCTGGTTAAATAAAGGTGATCTGGTCTACCTGGTTAAATAAAGGTGATCTGGTCTACCTGGTTAAATAAAGGTGATCTGGTCTACCTGGTTAAATAAAGGTGATCTGGTCTACCTGGTTAAATAAAGGTGATCTGGTCTACCTGGTTAAATAAAGGTGATCTGGTCTACCTGGTTAAATAAAGGTGATCTGGTCTACCTGGTTAAATAAAGGTGATCTGGTCTACCTGGTTAAATAAAGGTGATCTGGTCTACCTGGTTAAATAAAGGTGAACTGGCCTACCTGGTTAAATAAAGGTGAACTGGTCTACCTGGTTAAATAAAGGTGATCTGGTCTACCTGGTTAAATAAAGGTGATCTGGTCTACCTGGTTAAATAAAGGTGATCTGGTCTACCTGGTTAAATAAAGGTGATCTGGTCTACCTGGTTAAATAAAGGTGATCTGGCCTACCTGGTTAAATAAAGGTGAACTGGTCTACCTGGTTAAATAAAGGTGATCTGGTCTACCTGGTTAAATAAAGGTGATCTGGTCTACCTGGTTAAATACAGGAGATTTGGTCTACCTGGTTAAATAAAGGTGATCTGGTCTACCTGGTTAAATAAAGGTGATCGGGCCTACCTGGTTAAATAAAGGTGATCTGGTCTACCTGGTTAAATAAAGGTGATCTGGTCTACCTGGTTAAATAAAGGTGATCTGGTCTACCTGGTTAAATAAAGGTGATCTGGTCTACCTGGTTAAATAAAGGTGAAATAAACCAATAAAACACATCAGCACATCTGTCATACAGCCAGTGTATCATCTCAGTAAGCTTTTTGTACCATATACTGTAAATGTGTGTGTGTGTGTGTGTGTCTGTGTGCGTGTGTGTTTCTTTGTGTCTTTTTAATTACAGCCTGTAGTGTCACAACCGAGGGGGAGGAGAATGGGCTAGATGTTAAATTCCGTGCTGAAATCTGTCTGATTTGCATACTAGTAACAGGATTTGATAGTGAAATGTAGATATTTGATCCACTTACCTGATCCTCCTCAATATTTTCAGTGTGAATGAAAAATAAAACCTCACACTTGGTGTAAATATTTTTGGGTACATATTCACCATCACGTGCTTAAAATGATATTGTGAAATTAATTTTTATTAATGCCATTGAAATCGTAAAATGATTCCAATGTCGCGAGTACCAGGTAGCCTAGTGGTTAGAGGAGGCAGGTAGCCTAGTGGTTAGAGGAGGCAGGTAGCCTAGTGGTTAGAGGAGGCAGGTAGCCTAGTGGTTAGAGGAGGCAGGTAGCCTAGTGGTTAGAGGAGGCAGGGGGCCTAGTGGTTAGAGGAGGCAGGTAGCCTAGTGGTTAGAGGAGGCAGGTAGCCTAGTGGTTAGAGGAGGCAGGTAGCCTAGTGGTTAGAGGAGGCAGGTAGCCTAGTGGTTAGAGGAGGCAGGTAGTCTAGTGGTTAAAGGAGGCAGGTAGTCTAGTGGTTAAAGGAGGCAGGTAGTCTAGTGGTTAGAGGAGGCAGGTAGCCTAGTGGTTAGAGGAGGCAGGTAGCCTAGTGGTTAGAGGAGGCAGGTAGCCTAGTGGTTAGAGGCAGGTAGCCTAGTGGTTAGAGGAGGCAGGTAGCCTAGTGGTTAGAGGCAGGTAGCCTAGTGGTTAGAGGAGGCAGGTAGCCTAGTGGTTAGAGGAGGCAGGTAGCCTAGTGGTTAGAGGAGGCAGGTAGCCTGGTGGTTAGAGGAGGCAGGTAGCCTAGTGGTTAGAGGAGGCAGGTAGCCTAGTGGTTAGAGGAGGCAGGTAGTCTAGTGGTTAGAGGAGGCAGGTAGCCTAGTGGTTAGAGGAGGCAGGTAGCCTAGTGGTTAGAGGAGGCAGGTAGCCTAGTGGTTAGAGGAGGCAGGTAGCCTAGTGGTTAGAGGAGGCAGGTAGTCTAGTGGTTAGAGGAGGCAGGTAGCCTAGTGGTTAGAGGAGGCAGGTAGCCTGGTGGTTAGAGGAGGCAGGTAGCCTAGTGGTTAGAGGAGGCAGGTAGCCTAGTGGTTAGAGGAGGCAGGTAGCCTAGTGGTTAGAGGAGGCAGGTAGTCTAGTGGTTAGAGGAGGCAGGTAGCCTAGTGGTTAGAGGAGGCAGGTAGCCTAGTGGTTAGAGGAGGCAGGTAGCCTAGTGGTTAGAGGAGGCAGGTAGCCTAGTGGTTAGAGGAGGCAGGTAGCCTAGTGGTTAGAGGAGGCAGGTAGCCTAGTGGTTAGAGGAGGCAGGTAGCCTAGTGGTTAGAGGAGGCAGGTAGCCTAGTGGTTAGAGGAGGCAGGTAGCCTAGTGGTTAGAGGAGGCAGGTAGCCTAGTGGTTAGAGGAGGCAGGTAGTCTAGTGGTTAGAGGAGGCAGGTAGCCTAGTGGTTAGAGGAGGCAGGTAGCCTAGTGGTTAGAGGAGGCAGGTAGTCTAGTGGTTAGAGGAGGCAGGTAGCCTAGTGGTTAGAGGAGGCAGGTAGCCCAGTGGTTAGAGGAGGCAGGTAGCCTAGTGGTTAGAGGAGGCAGGTAGCCTAGTGGTTAGAGGAGGCAGGTAGCCCAGTGGTTAGAGGAGGCAGGTAGCCTAGTGGTTAGAGGAGGCAGGTAGCCTAGTGGTTAGAGGAGGCAGGTAGCCTAGTGGTTAGAGGAGGCAGGTAGCCTAGTGGTTAGAGGAGGCAGGTAGCCTAGTGGTTAGAGGAGGCAGGTAGCCTAGTGGTTAGAGGAGGCAGGTAGCCTAGTGGTTAGAGGAGGCAGGTAGCCTAGTGGTTAGAGGAGGCAGGTAGCCTAGTGGTTAGAGGAGGCAGGTAGTCTAGTGGTTAGAGGAGGCAGGTAGCCTAGTGGTTAGAGGAGGCAGGTAGCCTAGTGGTTAGAGGAGGCAGGTAGTCTAGTGGTTAGAGGAGGCAGGTAGCCTAGTGGTTAGAGGAGGCAGGTAGCCCAGTGGTTAGAGGAGGCAGGTAGCCTAGTGGTTAGAGGAGGCAGGTAGCCTAGTGGTTAGAGGAGGCAGGTAGCCCAGTGGTTAGAGGAGGCAGGTAGCCTAGTGGTTAGAGGAGGCAGGTAGCCTAGTGGTTAGAGGAGGCAGGTAGCCTAGTGGTTAGAGGAGGCAGGTAGCCTAGTGGTTAGAGGAGGCAGGTAGCCTAGTGGTTAGAGGAGGCAGGTAGCCTAGTGGTTAGAGGAGGCAGGGGGCCTAGTGGTTAGAGGAGGCAGGTAGCCTAGTGGTTAGAGGAGGCAGGTAGCCTAGTGGTTAGAGGAGGCAGGTAGCCTAGTGATTAGAGGAGGCAGGTAGCCAAGTGGTTAGAGGAGGCAGGTAGCCTAGTGATTAGAGGAGGCAGGTAGCCAAGTGGTTAGAGGAGGCAGGTAGCCTAGTGATTAGAGGAGGCAGGTAGCCTAGTGGTTAGAGGAGGCAGGTAGCCTAGTGGTTAGAGGAGGCAGGTAGCCTAGTGGTTAGAGGAGGCAGGTAGCCTAGTGGTTAGAGGAGGCAGGTAGCCTAGTGGTTAGAGGAGGCAGGGAGTCTAGTGGTTAGAGGAGGCAGGTAGCCTAGTGGTTAGAGGAGGCAGGTAGCCTAGTGGTTAGAGGAGGCAGGTAGTCTAGTGGTTAGAGGAGGCAGGTAGCCTAGTGGTTAGAGGAGGCAGGTAGCCCAGTGGTTAGAGGAGGCAGGTAGCCTAGTGGTTAGAGGAGGCAGGTAGCCTAGTGGTTAGAGGAGGCAGGTAGCCCAGTGGTTAGAGGAGGCAGGTAGCCTAGTGGTTAGAGGAGGCAGGTAGCCTAGTGGTTAGAGGAGGCAGGTAGCCTAGTGGTTAGAGGAGGCAGGTAGCCTAGTGGTTAGAGGAGGCAGGTAGCCTAGTGGTTAGAGGAGGCAGGTAGCCTAGTGGTTAGAGGAGGCAGGGGGCCTAGTGGTTAGAGGAGGCAGGTAGCCTAGTGGTTAGAGGAGGCAGGTAGCCTAGTGGTTAGAGGAGGCAGGTAGCCTAGTGATTAGAGGAGGCAGGTAGCCAAGTGGTTAGAGGAGGCAGGTAGCCTAGTGATTAGAGGAGGCAGGTAGCCAAGTGGTTAGAGGAGGCAGGTAGCCTAGTGATTAGAGGAGGCAGGTAGCCTAGTGGTTAGAGGAGGCAGGTAGCCTAGTGGTTAGAGGAGGCAGGTAGCCTAGTGGTTAGAGGAGGCAGGTAGCCTAGTGGTTAGAGGAGGCAGGTAGCCTAGTGGTTAGAGGAGGCAGGTAGCCTAGTGGTTAGAGGAGGCAGGTAGCCTAGTGGTTAGAGGAGACATTTAGTCTAGTGGTTAGAGGAGGCAGGTAGCCTAGTGGTTAGAGGAGGCAGGTAGCCTAGTGGTTAGAGGAGGCAGGTAGCCTAGTGGTTAGAGGAGGCAGGTAGTCTAGTGGTTAGAGGAGGCAGGTAGTCTGGTGGTTAGAGGAGACAGGTAGCCTAGTGGTTAGAGGAGGCAGGTAGCCTAGTGGTTAGAGGAGGCAGGTAGCCTAGTGGTTAGAGGAGGCAGGTAGCCTAGTGGTTAGAGGAGGCAGGTAGCCTAGTGGTTAGAGGAGGCAGGTAGCCTAGTGGTTAGAGGAGGCAGGTAGCCTAGTGATTAGAGGAGGCAGGTAGCCTAGTGGTTAGAGGAGGCAGGTAGCCTAGTGGTTAGAGGAGGCAGGTAGCCTAGTGGTTAGAGGAGACATTTAGTCTAGTGGTTAGAGGAGGCAGGTAGCCTAGTGGTTAGAGGAGGCAGGTAGCCTAGTGGTTAGAGGAGGCAGGTAGCCTAGTGGTTAGAGGAGGCAGGTAGTCTAGTGGTTAGAGGAGGCAGGTAGTCTGGTGGTTAGAGGAGACAGGTAGTCTAGTGGTTAGAGGAGGCAGGTAGCCTAGTGGTTAGAGGAGGCAGGTAGCCTAGTGGTTAGAGGAGGCAGGTAGCCTAGTGGTTAGAGGAGGCAGGTAGCCTAATGGTTAGAGGAGGCAGGTAGCCTAGTGGTTAGAGGAGGCAGGTAGCCTAGTGGTTAGAGGAGGCAGGTAGCCTAATGGTTAGAGGAGGCAGGTAGCCCAGTGGTTAGAGGAGGCAGGTAGCCTAGTGGTTAGAGGAGGCAGGTAGCCTAGTGGTTAGAGGAGGCAGGTAGCCTAGTGGTTAGAGGAGGCAGGTAGCCTAGTGGTTAGAGGAGGCAGGTAGCCTAGTGGTTAGAGGAGGCAGGTAGCCTAGTGGTTAGAGGAGGCAGGTAGCCTAGTGGTTAGAGGAGGCAGGTAGCCTAGTGGTTAGAGGAGGCAGGTAGCCTAGTGGTTAGAGGAGGCAGGTAGCCTAATGGTTAGAGGAGGCAGGTAGCCTAGTGGTTAGAGGAGGCAGGTAGCCTAGGTGTTAGAGGCAGGTAGCCCAGTGGTTAGAGGAGGCAGGTAGCCTAGTGGTTAGAGGAGGCAGGTAGCCTAGTGGTTAGAGGAGGCAGGTAGCCTAGTGGTTAGAGGAGGCAGGTAGCCTAGTGGTTAGAGGATGCAGGTAACCTATTGGTTAGAGGAGGCAGGTAGCCTAGTGGTTAGAGGAGGCAGGTAGCCCAGTGGTTAGAGGAGGCAGGTAGCCTAGTGATTAGAGGAGGCAGGTAGCCTAGTGGTTAGAGGAGGCAGGTAGCCTAGTGATTAGAGGAGGCAGGTAGCCAAGTGGTTAGAGGAGCAGGTAGCCTAGTGATTAGAGGAGGCAGGTAGCCTAGTGGTTAGAGGAGGGAGGTAGTCTAGTGGTTAGAGGAGGCAGGTAGCCTAGTGGTTAGAGGAGTCAGGTAGCCTAGTGGTTAGAGGAGGCAGGTAGCCTAGTGGTTAGAGGAGGCAGGTAGCCTTGTGGTTAGAGGATGCAGGTAGCCTATTGGTTAGAGGAGGCAGGTAGCCTAGTGGTTAGAGGAGGCAGGTAGCCTAGTGATTAGAGGAGGCAGGTAGCCTAGTGGTTAGAGGAGGCAGGTAGCCTAGTGGTTAGAGGAGGCAGGTAGCCTAGTGGTTAGAGGAGGCAGGTAGCCTAATGGTTAGAGGAGGCAGGTAGCCCAGTGGTTAGAGGAGGCAGGTAGCCTAGTGGTTAGAGGAGGCAGGTAGCCTAGTGGTTAGAGGAGGCAGGTAGCCTAGTGGTTAGAGGAGGCAGGTAGCCTAGTGGTTAGAGGAGGCAGGTAGCCTAGTGGTTAGAGGAGGCAGGTAGCCTAGTGGTTAGAGGAGGCAGGTAGCCCAGTGGTTAGAGGAGGCAGGTAGCCTATTGGTTAGAGGATGCAGGTAGCCTAGTGGTTAGAGGAGGCAGGTAGCCTAGTAGTTAGAGGAGGCAGGTAGCCTAGTGGTTAGAGGAGGCAGGTAGCCTAGTGGTTAGAGGAGGCAGGTAGCCTAGTGGTTAGAGGAGGCAGGTAGTAAAATTGTTAGAGGAGGCAGGTAGCCTAGTGGTTAGAGGAGGCAGGTAGCCTAGTGGTTAGAGGAGGTAGGTAGGCTATTGGTTGGAGGAGGCAGGTTAGTGGTTAGAGGCAGGTAGCCTAGTGGTTAGAGGAGGCAGGTAGCCTAGTGGTTAGAGGAGGCAGGTAGCCTAGTGGTTAGAGGAGGCAGGTAGCCTAGTGGTTAGAGGAGGCAGGTAGCCTAGTGGTTAGAGGAGGCAGGTAGCCTAGTAGTTAGAGGAGGCAGGTAGCCTAGTGGTTAGAGGAGGCAGGTAGCCTAATGGTTAGAGGAGGCAGGTAGCCTAGTGGTTAGAGGAGGCAGGTAGCCTAGTGGTTAGAGGCAGGTAGCCCAGTGGTTAGAGGAGGCAGGTAGCCTAGTGGTTAGAGGAGGCAGGTAGCCTAGTGGTTAGAGGAGGCAGGTAGCCTAGTGGTTAGAGGAGGCAGGTAGCCTAGTGGTTAGAGGATGCAGGTAACCTATTGGTTAGAGGAGGCAGGTAGCCTAGTGGTTAGAGGAGGCAGGTAGCCTAGTGGTTAGAGGAGGCAGGTAGCCCAGTGGTTAGAGGAGGCAGGTAGCCTAGTGATTAGAGGAGGCAGGTAGCCTAGTGGTTAGAGGAGGCAGGTAGCCTAGTGGTTAGAGGAGGCAGGTAGCCTAGTGGTTAGAGGAGGCAGGTAGCCTAGTGGTTAGAGGAGGCAGGTAGCCTAATGGTTAGAGGAGGCAGGTAGCCCAGTGGTTAGAGGAGGCAGGTAGCCTAGTGGTTAGAGGAGGCAGGTAGCCTAGTGGTTAGAGGAGGCAGGTAGCCTAGTGGTTAGAGGAGGCAGGTAGCCTAGTGGTTAGAGGAGGCAGGTAGCCTAGTGGTTAGAGGAGGCAGGTAGCCTAGTGGTTAGAGGAGGCAGGTAGCCCAGTGGTTAGAGGAGGCAGGTAGCCTATTGGTTAGAGGATGCAGGTAGCCTAGTGGTTAGAGGAGGCAGGTAGCCTAGTAGTTAGAGGAGGCAGGTAGCCTAGTGGTTAGAGGAGGCAGGTAGCCTAGTGGTTAGAGGAGGCAGGTAGCCTAGTGGTTAGAGGAGGCAGGTAGTAAAATTGTTAGAGGAGGCAGGTAGCCTAGTGGTTAGAGGAGGCAGGTAGCCTAGTGGTTAGAGGAGGTAGGTAGCCTATTGGTTGGAGGAGGCAGGTTAGTGGTTAGAGTAGGCAGGTAGCCTAGTGGTTAGAGGAGTCAGGTAGCCTAGTGATTAGAGGAGGCAGGTAGCCTAGTGATTAGAGGAGGCAGGTAGCCTAGTGGTTTAGAGCGTTGGGCCAGTAACCAAAAGGTTGCCAGATCAAATCCCAGAGGTGACCAGGTAAAAATCTGTCGTTCTGCTCCTGAACAAGGCAGTTAACCCCACTGTTCCCCTGAACAAGGCAGTTAACCCACTGTTCCCCTGAACAAGGCAGTTAACCCACTGTTCCCCTGAACAAGGCAGTTGACCCCACTGTTCCCCTGAACAAGGCAGTTAACCCACTGTTCCCCTGAACAAGGCAGTTAACCCCACTGTTCCCCTGAACAAGGCAGTTAACCCCACTGTTCCCCTGAACAAGGCAGTTAACCCACTGTTCCCCTGAACAAGGCAGTTAACCCACTGTTCCCCTGAACAAGGCAGTTAACCCACTGTTCCCCTGAACAAGGCAGTTAACCCACTGTACCCCTGAACAAGGCAGTTAACCCACTGTTCCCCTGAACAAGGCAGTTAACCCACTGTTCCCCTGAACAAGGCAGTTAACCCACTGTTCCCCTGAACAAGGCAGTTAACCCACTGTTCCCCTGAACAAGGCAGTTAACCCACTGTTCCCCTGAACAAGGCAGTTAACCCACTGTTCCCCTGAACAAGGCAGTTAACCCACTGTTCCCCTGAACAAGGCAGTTAACCCCACTGTTCCCCTGAACAAGGCAGTTAACCCACTGTTCCCCTGAACAAGGCAGTTAACCCACTGTTCCCCTGAACAAGACAGTTAACCCACTGTTCCCCTGAACAAGGCAGTTAACCCACTGTTCCCCTGAACAAGGCAGTTAACCCCACTGTTCCCCTGAACAAGGCAGTTAACCCACTGTTCCCCTGAACAAGGTAGTTAACCCCACTGTTCCTCGGTAGGCCGTCGTTGTAAATAATAATTTGTTCTTAACTGACTTGCCTAGTTAACCTCTAGCGTCGAGCAATCCCGTATCCGGGAGCGTAATCATAGCCTCAAGCTCATTACCATAACACAACGTTAACTATTCATGAAAATCGCAAATGAAATGAAATAAATATATTGGCTCACAAGCTTAGCCTTTTGTTAACAACACTGTCATCTCAGATTTTCAAAATATGCTTTTCAACCATGGCTACACAAGCATTTGTGTAAGAGTATTTAATGGCTGTGATTGGTAGAAAACTGAGGATGGATCAACAACATTGTAGTTACTCCACAATACTTACCTAAACGACAGAGTGAAAAGAAGGAAGCCTGTACAGAATAAAAAATAGGGCCTCCCGGGTTCTGGGTTCGCGCCCAGGCTCTGTGGTAACCGGCCGCGACCGGGAGGTCCGTGGGTCGACGCACAATTGGCCCAGCGTCGTCCGGGTTAGGGAGGGCTTGGCCGGTAGGGAAATCCTTGTCTCATCGCGCACCAGAGATTTCTGTGGCGTGCCGGGCGCAGTGCGCGCTAACCAAGGTCGCCAGGTGCACGGTGTTTCCTCCGACGCATTGGTGCGGCTGGCTTCCGGGTTGGATGCGCGCTGTGTTAAAGAAGCAGTGCAGCTTGGTTGGGTTGTGTATCGGAGGACACGTGACTTTCAACCTTCGTCTACCCCGAGCCCGTACGGGAGTTGTAGCGATGAGACAAGATAGTAGCTACTTAACAATTGGAT